>NC_134696.1:41091497-41263997 GCF_050947455.1 Rhinoderma darwinii | reverse complement strand
CTTTGAAGTGGTATCTGTGGCTTCCTTCTCTGTCGATGGCTATCTTGAAGTCTCTCAGTGTAACCTCTCCTAACCTGCAGGACATATCATTCGTTTTTGAGTCTCTTAACTAAACAGTCATAAACTTAAAGCAGGCACTAGAGCAGCGGGCATCAGTGCCCGGGAGTCTGGACAGTTCACATTCATTTCTGTTTATCAAATATGCAAAATATGTAAATTACCAACAGCTCATGATAGGATATAATAGTAATCGAAGAATTTGCCTAGTTCAGATCCCCAAATAAAGAAAAGAGAGGGATCTGGTAATGGAAACACATTGATAGCTACAACCAGTGAACCATTTTTACCTCTTTGGTATGTTGACCATGAAGGGTGTAAGCGAGCGATCTGTAAAATATAGCACTTTGGTGCAGGAATTACTACTTCCCATTACTGGGGCACTTTGAGAATGGGGCATCTCTGGGAAAAAAACACAATAGTCCAGAATTGTATCATTATTATTAAATACATTGTTGTTATACCACATATATACATTAATAGCAAATAGTCCGAAAATATATTGGAAGTATAGAGTTATTGTTAATAATCATGTTTCATGTTCAGGTATCTGGTTTATTATAATGGTATATGTGTTTAAAGGGCCAGCTATTCTATTAGGCACAAGAGGCTCATGCCTATGGGCTGCTATGTGGGAAGGGGTGCCTGGTCCTCATGGTCCGGGTTGGATTATAGTTCATGTGTGTGTGTTGGTGCAGATGTCTCCTTTCAAAACATGCAAAAGAAAAATAGAAAGATATTTTTACTACACTCTGCAGTAACCGGCACGATTAGGAATCCATGTAGTGCTGATCCTGTCTTTGTTACATATGTACTGGCTGAAATAAAATCTTACTGAAGAACATTTTGTGTCTACAGGCTTGTGGATCCAGTATTAAATTTGTTTGCAAGACCATATCAACACATAGGACTACCGTATACTATAGTCAATTACAAAAGTTGTTTTTATCCCTAAATAAATGTATTTCAATAATAATAATAACTCTCATTTTAAAAAAATACCCCAAAAGTTTCCATATCCTTTAAATGCTAAATTTCAGGCTGCCTGCAGCCACCACTAGAGGGAGCTTAGGAGCTTTCTGCATACTGTTATACATTGAACTCAGTACTAAAACAGTATGCAGTTAACTCCCGCTAGTGCCAGCTAAGGGCAGCCACAATTTTTTCATATAACTATGTCTATGTAGAGGATTTGGGGCTCCGTATCAGAATAACAGAGCTCCGACTGATCCCTTTTTACTTGACGCTGACTTGCAGTGATGACTTGTCGTACTCAACACATCACTGAAGAAACCAATGACTGGCCGCAGCAGTGATGTGCAGTCACTGATTGGCTGTCACGGTCAAGTGTACATTACGATAAGTCATTAATGTAGCCAAATAAACAAAGACCACAGGACTGTCTACACAAGAACGACAGGGGATTTTAAAGGGGAGCATGTGCCTATTTCTTATTTTTACCATTTGCAGATATTATTGGGGTGTCTGAAAGGTGATACACACATTTGATCTGGTGAAATATTGTTCTGACCCTGCTGCCTGGTACCAATAACATTTATGATATCCCTGGTATCACTTCTGCCAAATGTTTACATTTTCAGATACCTTTCCGGTTTGACTTACTTGAGTTTGGAGGCCATGAGTCTCTGTATTCATTTAATTCTTTATTTCCAGACAGCTTTCCTCGTGTCTAAAAATGGAAGAGGTGACAAATATTACAACTTTTTTTTTTAAGGAAAGTAAATACATGAAACAGAGGAAACAATCTCAGGACTACAACTGGTTTTTAGACCACGATTTTTTGGTAAATGCTCCTCTACTGTAAATTGTAAGGCCAATACACAAGTTCTGTGTGCGGTCTCATATGGGGGAGGGGGGGGTGTAGCTTTTATAGATTTCTTGTGTCTTCTGAGTGCCGAGATAGTAACGTTACATGGCAGGCTTACCTTCCTATCTTGTCTCCTTTGGCTCTCAATGGCATGCAGTCTGTCCATTAGGCTTGCTATGCCCTGTTCCAGGCTGTCTATGGTGTGATGTTGAGGGTCATGACCACTAAAGCTATTTCTTAGACTCCGCAGAGCATCACGGACCAACTGCAGATCATTAGCCTAAACAGAAAGATCCGAATTATTTCTCAAATAACCAACATATTTACTTTGCATATTCAATATAAGCAGAAAGTTACTCAATAAAAGTTCCTGTAATCTGTTCCAGCTGTCGTATGACTGACGATGACCTCCTGCATGAGATTACATATGCATAGAAGCGTTTTTTGATGTTTTTTTAACATACTCTTTTTGGGGCATTGTTTTATTAAGCAAATGTAAAAAACGTGGGGTGTTTTTTGCTCAAAGACCGCGTAAAAAATGCTTCTAATGAACGACACCGTTCTTCTGCCTCCCATTCATTTCAACGGAGGGTCAGAGGCGGAAATGACTCCAGAATAGGGCATGACGCTTTTTTTTTCCACAAGCGGTTAAAATGACTGTTCAGGTGATATAATATCTATTTATATGTAAGCGTAGTATTACAGCAAGGCTGCACCTCAAGTCCTCCCCAGCCTCCCTGTCTGTCCGTAGTCTGTATCACGTTTGGATTCTGTTTTATGCTGATGAATAAACAGCAAAACTGAGGAATTCCCCAAATAATTTTGTTATCTTTTTGGATTTCTTCAAATGGAAGAAATGATTAGAGAACTGTCAATTAAGCAGTCCTTTAATATGTTTGAAAAATATTATCACACTAAATCTGCACTGCTGAATATTAGGTTATATTCAATGCAACTATACAGTTTTATTTGTATACTGTTAGGCCCTGTTCACACGGTGTGTATGTGACGCGTCCAAAAAAAACCCACATAATTGCACACGACTCGTGGGTTTAGAAAACACGTTGCGTAAAAAAAAAAAAAGTGTCAGGTTAATTCTTTGGCGAGTAAAATGCGCCGAAAAAGTGCCTAATTCCCATATTCTATTGGAGTCCTAATTACGCTCCCAAAAAAAAATGCGCCGAAGAGCGCATAAAATGCCTGTAGTTAAGCTTAAGCTAGCGTTTTAGACACGTTTACATGTCAGGGTTTTTTAGCGCCATGTGAGCAAGGCCTTAAAATACACATTTATTCTATTGAAGACCCAGTTTTTAGTGCTTAGGGTAGTTGTCTGTTATAACCAGCAGGTGTCACTGTTATTCCATTATATTCAAGCAGACAATACAAGCTCACTATAATAATACCCGTACTGGTAGTTACTCAACTTTTCCAGTAAAGCTCAACTCAAATACGAATTTAAAGATTTTGGTTTTATTTTTAGTGGAAATGTTTTTTATTGATGGCCTACATAGACTTTTATGATCCAAAGCGAGAAGAAAAATGAAATCCCCTTTCGTGGCGCCGTTCCTCTGTGAATAACCTTGGATGTTTCCTCAAATTTCCATATGATGAGATCGAATGGTAAAGAAAGGGAGGTAGTCCGTAGTATAAAGTTTTACCATACGGACTACCTCCCTTTCTTTACCATTCGATCTCATCATATGGAAATTTGAGGAAACATCCAAGGTTATTCGCAGAGGAACGGCGCCACGAAAGGGGATTTCATTTTTCTTCTCGCTTTGGATCATATTGCCAACGGAACCTGTGTGGATCTCCGTACGAACCCCGGGCTGCAGCATTCCTATACTCTATATACACGTCAGGGCGTTGTGCTCCGAGCCTAACGTCTACAGCTGAGCAAAACATTACTATTGTAATCACCATTCCAAAAATTCCCTGAGATGATGCACTATGTGCGCCGTGTATTTTTTGCTTTTTCCTAAACAGTTACATAGACTTTTAAAATCACTGTATGTGTTTCATGTTCAGTATTGGAATGGGTCCTGCACATGTCACACACTGCACTGGGTACAGCATAGATCTGTCATATTTATTAATGTACAGCAATATAAAAAATAAGTTATTAGGGCTTTGAGGATAATGTTCCATTTTGGGCAACATACACCAGTTTTTCTCAAAGTGCTTTCACTGGTTCATAGAGATAAGAATAGGTAATTGTGGAAGAATGGAGCATTGCACACCAATCATGTTGGCATTTAGACCTGTTTCACATTGCGTTTCATCCCTATGTTTAGTGTCTATGTTGGGAAAGCTCCCGACGTACGTGCTAAACAGGTCCATAGGGCTCCATTAGCACGATGGAGTCTGAAAGAGTGTCATATGGCGGGCTAGTATACATCGATATACTTTTTTTTTTTTGAGGCTGAAATAACGTAGTAGACTGTTATTCCATTCTCGGGAATCAGAAAAAATACTGTATACCACGCGGTGTATGTACTTTGACATGGCAGCCTATGTGTGACAGATGCCACTGTATGGCATCCGTCAAAGATATACCTTAAACGTATACCTCAGGAAGCTTCCCCCCAAGTCCCTGGGAAGTGCATCAGGTAGCGCTCTGGCCGCGGACTCCGGTACTGGGGAAGCCCCAGACATCACTGTCCATATATGGACAGTGATATCAGGGGCTTCCAACTATGGAGTCCAGAGCCAGAGCATCACAAGCGCTATGGCTGGGGACTCCGGAACTGGAGAAGCCCCTGACGTCACTGTCCATATACTCCTCCAGGAGCGGAATCCCCGGCCAGAGCGTTGCCAATGCTATGGCCGGGGATTCTGGGATCTTAAAGCTCATAATGTCTATATATGGACAGTGAGGTCAGGTTCTTCTCTAGGACTGGAGTACACGGCCAGAGCGCTTGCGATGCTCTGGTTGAGTACTCCGGCATTGTAGCTCCTGACATTACTATCCATATATGGACAATAACGTCAGGGGCTTCTCCGGGCACAGAGCTTCAAGTAGCGCTTTGCCCGTGGAGTTCGGGTGACGTATCACACCTAATGCCTATACAGTGGGATATTTCGCTACCTTTCGTTGGAGGTATACGCTGGGACTACTCCCGACGTATACCTCCGGCGAAAGGAAAATAATTTGAACAGGCCTTATATTGCACAGGAGTGTCTATTACTGTAGCTAGCCAATTTACTGTCTATTCAATGACAAGTAAGGTGGCAGCTAGCTACCTAGCCAAGAGGACTCACTCCATATCCAATACCCTCATAGAAATCAGGGTTTTATATATCTTAGATACCTCATTCTGCAGCTGTGGTTCACAAAGGGTCTCTGACCACCTAACACTTAGAATGAACTTCCAATGTGTGCCAACTACAAAGACTTTCCTGCCTGGATCTGAAAGTTTGGGCAACATCTTGTAGGACTGCTCTGAGGTGCATATAATATGCTACACCATCATAAGTGTGATATCTGTGATCCACTGCTACCTGATATACCTTACTGGTAATACACAATGTGGACTGGTTTACCCACCGTTCTCTGAGGTGCAACGTCGCGCGTAGGACCTTTTCCAGATGGCTGCAAGAATCCATTAGTCTGTGCGGGATGACTGATGTAACTATTGACCTGTAAACATCAAAGCTATAGGTTAATGAAGTGTTCCAGCTGTAGATTTATTTCTATGTAAAACACATGTTTTAGGGAATAAATGTACCTGACAAGGAGGGTGCTATTATCCTAGGTAAGTAGGGTGCTATTACTACATACATGTACCTGACGTACAGGATAGCAGCAGTTATTGTTTCTGTGCTTGCACAGATGCTGGCTGGGGAGCTGATGCAGCAGAATTGAAAAATAAAATATCACGTCACTGTATTGAACATGTACGTCTCATTTCTATCATTCATAGATTGTAGAGGAGGGAAAGTGAGGCTGCTCAGTAGAAGAGATGCTGTAAGACAATTACTGGAAGTATACTTGCAGTAAGCGAGCAGTGTTCTGCCCCCCTCCCCTCCTAAATTCTGGATTTGGCCACTACACTGTACATATAGTGTGTGCATATAGCCCAAACTCCATTGTGGTGCCCTGAATGGACAAATCTGCAGTTAATCATGCGTTACATGCAGATTTTGTTATGGATTTTTAGTGGAAAGTCTCAAGTCAACATTAGAAAAATCTGCTACATGTGAATAAGGTTTTGAGAAGTGTACAATACTTTGATGCAGATTTTCAGTGTGGAATCCTTAAACATCCTCCACATCTGAATGCTGCCTTAAAGGATTCCCCTTATTTTATACAGGTCTGTTTTAAAAAGACCCAAAATGCTTGGACCTAAAAGGCCCTTTTACACCGGCCGATGCAGCGAACGCCGATCGACGAGACATCAATGATCGGAGCTCGCTTGCTCCTGACACACGGAGCTATGTATGGGGACGAGCAGTCATTACTCCGATCGCTCGTCCCCATCCATTATTATCATGTCGGCAGCGCGTCTCCCTGTTTACACAGTGAGATGGGCTGCCGACAACGATCATTTTTAACTTTTTTTTAAAACGATACGACCAGCAGATGATCGAGCGTTTGCTCGTTCATCTGCTGATCGCTGCCCTGTTTACACAGGGCAATTATCGGCAACGAGCGTTTTATTAATGCTCGTCTGCCCGATAATCGTCCTGTGTAAAACCCTCTTTATGCACACAAACTCTTTGTTATCCCCGTGTAGTATCCGAACCTAATCTGGCCATAATACACTGTACACTGACCCTACAATAATAAATGGTTCTATTAAATAAAGACCCAAAATAATTAAATCTGTTATACCAATCTGGTCGTATGTCCGCTGCGTAAAACTCACGACATGTCCTATATTTGCCCGTTTTTCGCGCATCACGCACCCATTGAAGTCAATGGGTGCGTGAAAACCGTGCACGAAACGTGGACGCACTTCCGTGTGCCGCGCGTGATGTACGCTACATTAGTCAAAACTATGAATGAAAACAGAAAATAATTATTCTTTTAGTATGTTTTTTTATTTTATTTTTATATATTAATTTAATTATTTAAAATTTTTTCGATTTTACTATATTTATTTATTACATTTTTTCAATGGGGGCACGGGTTAGAAAGAAACACGTTCTCTATGCGCTCCCTGGTGTTCCCATATACATATCACTGATAACCATAATCTAATGGTAACAGTCCATTAGATCACTGTTGTCAGTGATCTCTATACAGAGACATGCAGAAAAGACCGAGATCACGTCTTCTCTGCATGCGTTTGAGCCACACTTGGCACGAGGAATTACTGTGATGTCACGGGTTCTATGCCAAGTGCCCGAATGCAAAAGCAGTGGCCCCTGCATTCGGGGACACAGAGCTCGATACGAGTGCTCTTTTTGGGGGCTTTTAGTGACAGGCAACTGATTATTGCATGCAGGGACACGCAGTGCCAGCAAAGAAAGCACCTAAATTCTGGCACAAGTACCATGCTTATTAGCCGATTCATTTACATTCGGTGAACGGGAAGGGGTAAAAGAGGACCTGTTATTTCCGTTTTAGTAAATACTTGCATTCCTCTTTAAAAAAAAATTCTGGAGCATCTGTTCTCAGAATTCTGCATTGTGCTGCTTCCTCTGTTATTCCTCTTGGAAATGTATGAATGAATTGACAACTAGATATTACCATTGCGCTTGTTAATGGGGCATGTCCTTACACAAGCCGACGCTGTCCAATCATTATAAGGAAAATGTTTGTTGTCAATGTATTAAGGAGGAATAATAGGGGAAATGCCACAATGCAGAGTTCTAAGAAAAGATTTTCACCTAGAATTGTTATTTTATGGGAAATACAAGTATTTACTAAAATAGACATGTCAGGAGGGGTGACCGGTTCTATTTAACTTGAAGTATATTTAAATGTGGAGCTTGTACTCATGTCCACTGTACAAAACAAGCATTTCCACCGTTTTGCAACCTTCCGACAAATGTTTATAATGAGAGACAATTTTTTTTTCTCATGTGCACAGCTTTCCCCTGGTTGTACAGCGCTATGGAATATGTTGCTGCTATGTGATCATATGACAATGGGGGGAATTCATTAACTTTTTTACGCCAGTTTTTAGGTGTAGAAAAGTCGCAACGGCAGAAAAGTCACAATTTGCTGTGAAAATCACAGACAGCACACAGACTTCTTACGTATGTTGTCCGTGATTCGCGGACCAGTTGCTAAAGAAATGCAGAGAAAAAAAAATATGTGCACCAACACGGACATCAAAAACTGATGGCACACGGAACTGTAAAGCCTTATTCACACGACAGGGTTTCCCGGCCGGGTGACGGCCGTTCATAAAACGGCCGTCACCCGGCTGCAGTAGGAACAATAGACCCCCTAATGGGGCTATTCACACGACCAATTTTTTGACGGCCCGGGAAACCTGGCCGTCAAAAAATGGGACATGTCCTATTTTCGGCCGTTTACCCGGCCGCCCGGCTCCCATAGAAGTCTATGGGGCCTGGTAATACACGGCCATCACCGGAATGTGTCCCGAGTGATGGCCATGTATTCCGTCGCTCGCTCCCTCCTCACAGCGCAGAGTGCATGTGAGGAGGAGGAGTTGATGCCATTCGGACGAATGGCTGTACGCTGTACACTGTGTGGCAGGGCCGGGGTGTACAGCAGGTGGAGGGGAGCAGTCTGCTGGCTCCATTCCCCTGCTTGTTTTAAAAGTGCCCTGGCCCGGCGACACCTTCCATGGCGCCGCTAGCAGCTGCTGCGGCTGCTACTACTGCAGCGACGCCACTATAGCAGAGCAGGGAGGTATCTCCCTGCTCTGCTATGTGCTAGCCCCACTTTAGCTCCCTGAAGGAGCAGAATCCCTGTGTGTTCGGGGATTCCGCTCCTGGACAGAGCGCTTGATGTCTCTGTCCATATCTGAGCAGTGACATCAGGGGAAACTCCTGAAGCGGAATAACCGAACACATGGGGATTCCCCTTCAGGAGTTGCCACTGATGTCACTGTCCAGATATGCCCGGCCCGGAACGGATGCAAAACTAATGCAAACCGGCCGGGAAAAACGGCCGATTTTATCGGCCGACACTCGGGCGGGACCATGTCATGTGAATAAGGCATAACTCAGGAAAAACGCTGCGATTTTTGCGGACGCAAAACGGACCTGTTCGTGTGAATCTTGTCTAAAGTTCAGAATCTAATTCTCAGGGTGCAGCACTCGTTTAAATTCAGGGTGCAGGATAAAAAGTTTTACACCCTGGGTGTATGTCTGTGTAAAGGAGTAGTGAGAGGACAGAAGCTGTAAGTGACAACAAGAAGAAAGAACACTGTTACGCCTCATTCACACGACAAGGTCCGAGTGTCGGCCGATAAAACCGTTTTGCATCCGTTCCGATTCCGTTCCGGGCCGTGTTTTAACGGCCGATTTTGACCCGTTTTGCATCCGTTTTTTTCCCTGTCCGTTTTAAAATCGGATGAATTTCATTTAAATTTGTTGCCACACACAGCCCTCTGTAGATAATGCCACACAGCACCCTGTAGGTAATGCCACCCTGCCCCCTGTAGGTAATGCCACCCAGCTCCCTGTAGGTAATGCCACCCTGCCCCCTGTAGGTAATGCCACCCAGCTCCCTGTATGTAATGCCACCAAGTCCCCTTAGGTAATGCTTCCAAGTCCCCTGTAGGTAATGCCACACAGCCCCCTGTTGGCAATGCCACCCTGCCCCGTGTATGTAATGCCACCCTGCCCCCTGTAGGTAATGCCACACAGCCCTCTGTTGGTAATTCCACCCAGACCCCTGTTGGCAATGCCACCCTGCCCCCTGTAGGTAATGCCACCCTGCCCCCTGTAGGTAATGTCACCCGGCCCCTGTAGGTAATGCCACCCAGTCCCCTGTAGGTAATGCCACCCAGCCCCCTGTTGGTAATTCCACCCAGCCCCCTGTTGGCAATGCCACCCTGCCCCCTGTAGGTAATGTCACACAGCCCCCTGTAGGTTGCACCCATCCCTCCCCCCTTCCAGGAGAAGTCACTGACTTCAATGTCCATATATGGACAGTTTAGTCACTGACTTCTCCTGGAGAGGAATCCCCGGCCACAGGGTCGGGGATTTCGCTTCTGAAGTGAGTGACGTCACTGTGTCCATATATGGACTGTATAAGTCACTCACTTCTCCTGTAGCGGAATCACCGGCCACGGGGTCGGGGATTCCGCTTCAGACGTGAGTGACGTCGCTGTGTCCATATATGGACAGCGTAGTCACTCACTTCTCCTGTAGTGGAATCCCTGGCCAAGGTGTCGGGGATTCCGCTTCAGAAGTGAGTGACGTCGCTGTGTCAATATATGGACAGCGTAGTCACTCACTTCTCCTGTAGCGGAATCCCCGGCCAAGGTGTCGGGGATTCCGCTTCAGAAGTGAGTGATGTCGCTGTGTCAATATATGGACAGTGTAGTCACTCACTTCTCCTGTAGCGGAATCCCCAATCCCCGACAGGGAGCGTAAAAAGACCCTCCTCCTCCTCACATGCACTCTGCACTGTGAGGAGGAGGAGGAGGAGGAGAGGGAGCGCGAGCGACGGAAAAAATTGGTCGTGTGAATAGCCCCATTAGGGGTCTATTGTTCCTAATGCAGCCGGGTGACGGCCGATTTATGAACGGCCGTCACCCGGCCGGGAAACCCTGTCGTGTGAATAAGGGCTTAGGCCTTATTCACACAAACGTGTTTAACGTCCGTGATACGCATAGTCGCACGGACCTATGTTAGTCAATGGGTCCGTTCTGACAGGTCGTGATTTTCACGCAGCGTGTGTCCGCTGCGTAAAACTCACGACATGTCCTATACTTGGGCGTTTTTCGAGCATCACGCACTCATTGAAGTCAATGGGTGCGTGAAAATCATGCGCAGCACACGGAAGCACTTCCATGTGTCGCGCAACAGTAGATCATGAAATGAAGTAAAAAATAAAAGCGGTTCCTTAATTTCTTTTTCTAAACATCAAAACCGCGTGTCATAAGGATGGTATATGCGTGAAAATCACGCAGCCACGCAGCAAACACTGATGACACAAAGGACTGCAACGCGCAAAAAATGCAGCGTTTTTTGCGCGTGAAAAACGCACACGTTCGTGTGAATAAGGCCTTAGGGTATGTTCCCACACAAACTCAAAAACTTCTGAAAATACGGAGCTGTTTTCAAGGGAAAACTGCTCCTGATTTTCAGACGTTTTTTGAGCCATTCGCGATTTTCGTGGCGTTTTTTGCACCGTTTCTTAGAGGCGGTTTTAGAGCTGTTTTCTATAGAGTCAATGAAAAACGGCTCCAAAAACGTCCCAAGAAGTGCACTTCTTTTTCGCGGCTGTTTTTTTACGTGTCCGTTTTTCAAAACGGCTGCATAAAAAACCGGCCCGTCGCAACAGAACGCCGTTTTTCCTATTGAAATCAATAAGCAGATGTTTGGAGGCGTTCTTCTTCCGATTTTTCGACCGTTTGTCGGGCGCTTACGGCCCGAAAAACGGCCGAAAATAGCTCGTGTACAGGCCCCAGTGACCCCGCGGAGGGGGTGATACAGGAGATGAGCTCTCTGAAATGGCATTCAAATTGCGGATATTTTTGGTCTCTTCACTTTTGATGATTTGTGAAGATATGTTCATGTAGACATAGGCATAAGTGGCATATGAACTCTTATTTTTAGTAGGTGTTGTGTGATGTTATGGTATGACACATGGCTTATTTTCGGACGTTTTTCGGGCCGAAAACAGCCGAAAAATCGGATGCAGTTCTCATCCGACGGGGCGTATTTTTACACAGCCGTAAAAAACGCCTGCGAAAAAGAAGTGCATGTCATTTCTTGAGCCATTTTCATTGACTCTACAGAAAAGCAGCTCCAAAAACGGCCGTAAAAAAAAGCCGCAAAAAATGCGAGTTGCTAAAATAACGGCTGAAAATCAGGAGCTGTTTTCCTTTGAAAACAGCTCCGTATTTTCAGACGTTTTTTGCTAAGCCGTGTGATCATAGCCTTACACTTTGATGCAAAATTGCATGAAGGCCTTAATAAATGGAAAGTGCTAGGTGTAGGTTGTCTGCTTTCATAAAAGATATGGCTATAAGAGCATAATATGATTTTTAATTGTATAATTCAGGCTTTTTTTGTGTATGTCGGAAGTGTGAAAACTGTTGCAGTCGCGAAAGGGTTAATGGTTGATGAGTTGATCATGAGGTTTGTGAAACATGCAAACAGGACTGAATAATTTATCAGTTGTTTTTGAAGACACCATCTGGAGAGCGCACATTTATATGTGAACATATGTACAGCTGAAGGGGGATTAGCCAGGTAATGGAGACTAGGGGACTAGTAAGGCCGGGATCACACGTAGTTGCTTTTGAACCCCTTCTATTCTGGCTTTTATAAGAAAATCTACGTCGTTAGGGTATGTGCACACGGCAGAAAAATCGGAAGCAGAACTTCTCCAAACATCTGCCCATTGATTTCAATGGGAAATACAGCGTTCTGTTCCGACGGGGTGTGTTTTTTTATGCGGCCGTTTTGAAAAAGAAGTGCATGTAACTTCTTGAGCCGTTTTTTCATTGACTCTATAGAAAAACAGCTCCAAAAACGGCCGTAAAAAACGCAAGTTGCTAAAAAAAACGGCTGAACATCAGGAGCTGTTTTCCTTTGAAAACAGCTCCGTATTTTCAGACGTTTTTTGCTAAGCGTGTGAACATAGCCTAAAAGTGTTGGGTTGGAGAATCCCTTTAAGGCCTGATTTACACGAGCGTGTGCGTTTTGCACAAAAGGCACTTAACAGCTGCGTGTGTCATTAGTGTATGATGAGCGGCTGCGTGATTTTCGCGCAGCCGCCATCATTATGAGACTCCGTTTGGATGTTTGTAAACAGAAAAGCACGTGGTGCTTTTCTGTTTACATTCAGATTTTGACTGCTGTTGCGCGATTCACGCCGTTCGCACGGAAGTGCTTCCGTGCAGCATGCGTGGTTTTCACGCACCCATTGACTTCAATGGGTGCGTGATGCTCGAAAAACGGCGAAATATAGAACATGTCGTGAGTTTTACGCAGCGGACTCACGCTGCGCAAAACTCAAGGACTGTCTGCACTGCCCCATAGACTAATATAGGTGCGTACGACACGCATGAAAAGCACGTGCGTCGCACACTCGTATATTATGCTCGTGTAAATGATGCCTAAGTTTGTTTGTGTGGCTGGTACTGTGATTAACTCCTGAAAACTCTTCCTGTCAATCTATCATATCTGTCTTTTGTGCAAATGCAGCAGGAAATATATCTATAGTTGTGTTAAAAGTAGATTTAGATGACTCACCGGAAATAGGATGTAATGCAAACGGGCCGAGTCTCGGCACTAGTTTGATTTGACACCCCAAAGGATTTTGTGATACCATAGAAAGACAAAAATTTATTTCTAGGCACCTTTGTTATGTAACATAACTGTATTGTAGTCTATAAAATCACACGCTACAATATTCGGTTTTGCCCAATAAACTACAATACAGATATTTTATATAACAAAGGCACCTAGAGAGACTGGTTGTTTTTTTTATAGTTGTATTGGTAGGATATTTAAACAGTTCAGCTTAAAATAACACCTTATACTAGAACCTAAAGTTCAAGAATAGGGATGAGCGAACCGATTCGACACAAATTGAATTCGGTGAATTTGCCAAAATCTGAAACTTTTGGGATTCACTGAGAACAAATCTGCAGATTAAAGAAAAAAAGGTGGGGAGAAGAGAAGATTAAAAAAAAAAATACTAAACTCACCCTCTCTTTGTCTCCCTGCAGGTCTCCTGAGATGACATTGTTTTATCCCATGTGACTGCTACTGCAGCCAATCACAGGCTACTGCAGTCACACAAAACCGCTTTGTCGCAGGAGGTCGGCGGGTGAGATGACGTTGTTTTGTCCTATGTGAATGCTGTAGCCTGTGATTGGCTGCAGTGGCCAAATGGGACAAAATAACGTAATCTCAGGAGGTCAGCAGGGGCGCTTGCCTACGGGAGACCAGGGGAGGTTAAGTATGCTATTCTTTTAATTTTAGGGGTAGTATCGCATGTGTCTGATTGCTCTGTTTGACTCTCTGTTGTCCCCTAGGACGGTATCCAACTTGGATACCGTCCTAGAAGACATCAGAGAGTCAGACATGGCAATCAGGGTGCTTGCGATTTGCAGCAAATTCATTCAGATCTAATCGAATTTCATAGCCCATTCAAAAGCATGGGCCCCGAAACGAATTTTGGCAAATTCGCTCATGTTTAGTTAAGAAAGAAGCCATCACTACCTAATGACAGGATCTTACTAACGACATTGTGAGCACCCCGGGGTGATGTAGCGCTGACCGCTCAGCAATGCATGTCTTGCTGCATTCAGTAGCATGTCCATACCTTTTGATAAGTGGCTTCAGAAAGTTTTCGATGTGTTTCATCCAGTTTCCCTTGCATTTGCTGTATGAGCCAGTCCTTTTGTGTGATTTCTTTCTGTGGGAGAAAAGAGGTTTAGTAATTTCATACGCATTGCTCAGTATACTCAGGTCATCTATCCTTCTATGCACAGGTATCCAGAGAATAACAGATAACACAATACGTGATGCAATTGTTCATAATT
Source organism: Rhinoderma darwinii (assembly GCF_050947455.1). Classification (NCBI taxonomy): domain Eukaryota; kingdom Metazoa; phylum Chordata; class Amphibia; order Anura; family Rhinodermatidae; genus Rhinoderma; species Rhinoderma darwinii. The sequence goes on along the minus strand of NC_134696.1, from coordinate 41,249,459 downwards.
CGGAGAAGTCATTCTAAATCATAATTAAGCCGGGTCCACAATTACTGGAATTGCTGCAGACTTTACTTCCGGATATTCGCAGCTAAATTCTGCAGTGGTTTACAGTATCGGGAATTCTGTAAATCTCATTCACATGCTGCAGACTTTTCTGCGTGAAAATTGATATGGGGTGCAGCGTCAATTTCTGTTGTGGATTTATATTGCTGAGGTCACCCCTTCAATGTAGCAGATGTCACAACAAAATCTGCAACAGATTTGTGGTGGAAAGATCCGTTGGGTGCGGCCCCAGCCTTACTGGTAAATTACTTGTATATGCATTTAAATGTAATTTTATCATATTATTATGTTAAGTACAACAACATATATAAAAATAAAGGCATACTTTATAGTCCGTAATAAACTGGTTTCTTTCTTCCAACTTTCTTTGCAGATCCACCTAAAAAACAATAAAAATAAACACGTTGCGAAAAGTCTCTAACAAATTTAAAACTAGGACTGGGGTTTCCTTCAGTGAACCATAATGTCATCTTTCCTTAGGCTTTAGTACCCAGAAGTTGGGCAGATTTCTCAAAACTAGTGAATGGACAAAGCAGGGGAGTTGCCCATAGCAACCAATCCAATTCCCGTACTCATTTTCTGAGAACCTTTGGAAAATGAAAGCAGTGACCTGATTAGTCGTTATAGGAAATTCTTTCACTAGCTTTGATAAATCTCATGTTGATTGCATATGACACGTTACTGAAAGTTAATGCCAAAATTCTCGCCAACGTTAAAAAAAAAAGTACTACCCCTAATTTTTTGCAGTAATGTTTCTAGATATTAGTAAATACAAAAATTTCCAGGCTCTTTACAATAGATTTTTCTTGATTTCTCCTTTTTTTTTTGTTCAGCTCTATGGTGGATCATCCAGTCACCAAATTGTCAAGTAGCATTTCAGCCCCATTCCTATTGAAAATACTTCAGCTAAAAACACTAGTTGGATAATTTCCCTTTAGGAAGGAAGGTAGAGGTTCACAAGGGTGTTTAGTTGATCTCTCGCTCAGTACCAGGGTTTACTTACATTTTGATTGTGCAGCTCATCTTTGTCCATGTTGGCTCTCAGTAACTCTTGCTTTAATTGAAGTACAACACTTTCTTGTTGAGCCATCCTTTGCTGCAGAGCATCCTGTGAGATAGAGGACAGGAGTAGTTTTCATAGGAATGACTGATGACGTCATCAGACATCAGCTTGTTACAATGTTATCTAGTAATGCTGCATGTAGCTGCCAAACTGGTGCCAAAAACACTGACCAAAGTAGAGTAAATTATACATGTAGAGTAAATGTTTATATACTTTCACTGCCATGGACATATGACTTTAAATGCTTGAGGCAACTAGAATATAAGGGCTAGATCTTAGATCTTGGTATTATATTACAGGACGTTTGTCAGAAGATTTAATGCTACTAAACGGCTGACGCCACCTGGTAGCTATCGGGAAACGGATTAGGAACATAGCAGTGTTGAAGACGTTACTGCTTGCATCAGTGTAACAAGTGCGATTTATTTTGCCAAGCGAGTGTCCGCCGAACCGGGAGGTATCCGGCAACTAGCGCTCCAACTCCTCTTTTTTGCGGTTGATTGACTGCTCTCCTTGTTTTCATCATCATACAAGCAAAGCAGCCAATCAACTGCATAGGGGAGGGGTTGGAGCACTAGATGCCAGACACATATGTGTTTCGGGAAACACTCGCTTTACAAAAATAAATGTATTGTTCATGCAATGATGCAAGCAGTAACATCTTCAACACTGGTGTGTTCCTAATCCGTGACCCAATAGTCAGGGCCACAACGTCCATGAGGCGAGATGAGCATCAGCCACCGCCACCCCCTCCTGCACTATAATTGTACCTGTGTCTATAGGTATACGCTGTTTCAAGGTTACACAGTAAAAAAAACATACTGTGCAGTATAAGTTTTTTACAATGGGATCCTTTTAGTGATCTATGCCACTGTACGCCTATATAGTGGGATACGTTGCAGCGTTCCGGCATAGGGCTTTGATGTGGTGTTAACAGAGCTTTGCCAACAGCAATGGGAGATAAAATATCCTCCCACTCCTAAAGTTATACATGTCAATGATAACAATAGATAACAAAAGTAGCGCATGAGCAGTTTTATGCTTCGTTCACATCTGGGACTCTCCGTTCATGGGTTCTGTCGGAGCTTTCCATCACAACTCCGTTGTGTAAGGATTCCGTCGCTTTGACGGAATCCGTACTGTAGTCGACTGCGCTATTCATTCTGTCAAAACCACGGAACCCTTTTTTTTCAAAATTCTTTGTTTCTCAAAGGTTATCAATTATAAGCAAATAAGACAAGGCAATAAAGATGAATATTTGTAACCAAAATCGTAGAGAAAAATGACGTATTGTAAGCACACATAAATACAAAGTACGTAATGAGTACAACAGTTCAGACCGCAATAGTCTGTCGTTTTACAGAAATAAAAGGAAAAGAAAAAAAAAAAGGGATATGAACTATTTGATGACGATTCTGCGCTCGTCTAGAGAGACCAATATAACAAACGTCAACAGTCTACAGCAATATCACATCTAGCCTTCCCTCCAGGGGCAAACCACGGAACCTTTAAACGGAGAGCTCCGACAGAACCCGTGAACGAAGCCTTAAACATTCTTTGCATTTCTACAAGTCGTCTCGATTTTGCTTGAAAGAAAAGTCAGATGTAATCGGGCCCGTTATTAATAAATAAATAAGTGCAAAAAAATGAAAAACCCACTTTTTCCCAAAATGCTTTATTATGAAAAAAAAAAAAGGAAAAAAGTTACACATATTTGGTATCGCCGCGTCCGTAACGACCCCAACTATAAAGCTATTATGTTATTTAACCGACTCGGTAAATGCTGTAAAAACTAAAATAAAAACAATGCAGAATTGCTGTTTTCAGTTCATCCTGCGTTCAAAAAAATGTGCTAAAAAGTGATAAAAAAGTTGCATTCATTTGGTATCGACGCAATTGTAACGACCCGTTGAATAAAGTTATTTTTCTATTACGGTTTTTTTCTATTACGCCCCAAAAAAAGTTAATCAATAAATTATAGGCAGCCCAAAATGGTGCTATTAAAAAATACAACTTGTCCCGCCAAAAACAAGTCCTTATACAGCTATGTCGACGTAAAAATAAAAAGGTTCTAGCTCTTGGAATGCGACGATGGAAATTTTTTTTAAAAAAATAGCTTGGTCATTAATGTTTAAAATAGGCTGGTCACTAAGGGGTTAATACACAAAAATGGTGATGTATACAAACATCAGCTGTGGTACCTGTCACTATCTGGTGCCAAATTTGTAATACTTAAGTTAGAACGCATATGAAGTTCAGTTCATGGCACCCTGATGCATCTTTCTCCCTGTTCTAGTTATAATGTTTGTAATACAAGAAAACCAGTAACTAAAACGGTTGTTATTGTGCACGGATGACTCACAGGAGTAGGAGGATGATGTGATCGTGCCAACGGTAGTGACTGGTGAACACTGCACGCCAAGTAGCTAAAGCTGGCCACAGACCTAGAATAGCTTAGGCAAATGCAGGCAGACCCCTCCCCCATTTACAAGTTATTTTAATAAGAAGGGGGAGAAAAGAGGCCACCGGGCACCAGACATATGCAAATGTATACAGTTGCATACACAAGAAGCATGTGTTCAGCAGAACGTTTCAAATGTCGAATGTAGTGCCCAAATGCAGCGTGACCGGCACCTATATTTACTGATCATGATAACCTCTTTTCTATGTTGTTTCATTGTTCAGCCTCCGTCTTTACAATAGAAAATGATTCCAAGTCAGAACTAAAGCAGCAAGTGAAGTCTTCTAAAAACACGTACTGAATACGTAGAAAGCATAAAAAACTAAAATGACATATGTAACTTTATACTTCTCAGCTGCTAAACCTACAGTAAGCAGACAACGGCTCTTCCCTAAATTCCATTAAAGTATTAGCCACACATAATAGTTGTGAGATTAGCGCCACATCGTAGCAGCAGTGCCAGCTTTACAGGATAACAGAGCTGCAGAGAAAACCTGCCAAGCCTGGATCAGCCCGGTGTATTATCCCATCGCTAACCCCCCCAGGACCCCCTCACCTTAATGGCTTGTAGGTTGCGATTCTCCTGCTTGCAGTTCTGAAGTTCCTTCTGCGACGACAACATTTAAAGTGTGAGACTGACCAATACGAGCAACGCTAGAGCGCACATTGACTTCTATTAATGTTTCAGACACAGCGGCTATCACTAACATCTGTAAGATTATTATAGGGTTTGCAAAATAATTATTTAAAAAAAAAAAAAACAGACTCCGAGATTTAGGGCCCATTTACATGAACGTGAATCTTGTCCGTGTGTGCTGTGCATGGAAATCACGCACAGCACACGGAACCATTGATTTCAATTCCATAAAAAAAAAAATGTGCTTTGCGAGTGCGTGAAAAACACATGCCACTCACAAAGCACACAGATGCAATAAGGCATCGCACATGGACCAGATTTACACGCGTTTTTTACGCGCGTAAATCTGTCACACTCGTGTGAATGTAGCCTTACATTTTGACTATGACTCCATGGAACGTTACTGACCTGCTATGGACAGACTCGTATCCTAACTTAACATGCAATCATAAAAGCTGCAGATAAACAGAAGTGATAAGTTGGGTAACTAGTGGTAAAAGTGAGTATCTTTGGTAGGCTGTAAGTGTGACAGACTTATGCGTGTAAAAAAACGCACGTAAATCTGTCCAGGTGCATTGCGTTTTTACATCAGTGTGCTTTGCGTCTGGCATGTGTTTTTCACGCACATGCAAGCACTTTTTTTTTTTTCAATGTAACTGCTGTGTGAAATACGGACATCACACGGATGTGCGTCCGTGTGCTGGCCGTGGTTTTCACGCAACCACTGACATTAATGAGCGACGGCATGAAAACGCACCAATATAGGACATCCAGTGATTTTCACGCAACGGACACTGATAGCGTGAAAACTCACGCATGTGTGAATAGCCCCATTGAATAGGTCCGTGTGCTGTGCGTTGTTTCAACGCACAGCACACGGATGAGATGCACGCTCGTGTGAATGAGCCCTAAGTGTTTGGTCCCTTAAGTGCCCCTCCTCAGCTACAAAACATTGGACACAGGTATGGAGTCATAAAGAAGTGTGAGTGCTGGGCAGACAAGCTCATACACCGAAGAGCAAACTAAAACATGATACCCCATGCAGGGGCCCCATACCATTGGTGCGACCTGTGCAGCTGCGCAGGGGCCAAGTAGATAGGGGGGGGGGGCCCACTGCCACCTTAAAAGCAGCTTTGTCTGTTTGTACTGTCTATTGGATTGCATGTATGGACTGAGCCAATGACAATTATTGGTGGATTATTAAAGAGACATAAGGGTGGAGAGTTCATTGATGAGCCATTGGAGAGTAATTGCCCGTATACTGTTCTTGCACAGGGGCCCTATGCTGTCTATGTCTACCCCATATATATATATTACATGTATTTGTGTGATGCTCTCAATCATTCACATCTTAATGAAAAGCAGACAGACCAGAGTATATAGTGACATCTTACCTTTAAAGATTGGTTTTCACTCATACTTTGGTCAAGGCGACTTTTGATGATGACCTGAAAGGAGAGATTTCATAAGTGGAGAGCGGCGGAGGTGAGCAGCGTGTATACAGTCAGAATAGTGAGGAAAGGTTTGGTCTCACCAATTGTTCCTCTGGGCACGCCCCATCTTCACGCAGGCAGAATAAGCTCTCTTGTTCGTCTTCGGGAAGGGATCCATGTAGCAGCAAGGCCTGAATAGGAAACACAATACTGTAACCAAGGGAAAGCATGGAGTTTACCTCCTGTTACTGGAGACCCTGTAGAGAGGCTCCACTGTAACACCACAAGACGTTTCTGAACAGAAACATAACGTTCAAGTGAAGGAAATGATGTACAGATATTGTGCTGCTTATATTTTACTGTTCATCAAGTTCAGTTCTATTAACCCCCGATTCTGTTGCAAATTTTATTTGGTATACTTGTATTATTTTTTTTTCCTAGAACAGAAATCGTCCACCTTAAAAACATACTCTGAGGTATCACTTAACTGATTCCTAAATTAATAGGGAGAAAGCGCCCCAGAAACCCTTTCAAGATTTCTATCACTGGTAATCTTGCAAAGTTCTTTTACCATTCAATAAAATCAGTACACCCTACATTAAAATCAATGATGTAATAGCACGAGAACATTTTGGGTGCACCCTCATGCTGCGGCGGCTGTCTGCGGATGAAAACACGCCCAATTGTGGTGGCCAATTGCCGATGATTTTGCCACAATACCAGGGTATGTAGAAAAACGGCCGTAAACATCGCATCAAAAAAATACTTGATGCATAAAAAACTGCTGAAAATCAGAGGCTGTTTTCCCTTGAAAACAGCTCCGTATTTTACGCCCGTTTTTCGTTTGCAGTGTGTATATACCCTTACCAGGAAAGTCGTGCAGCCATTGCTCACTGCATGTGGGTGTGGTTTCGTCCCCATGCAGAATTTTATTTATTTTTTTGCCATGTGGGAACAACTGAACAGAATAAATAATGGTTATTAAATTATTATTTTTTTACTTGAACCTGGCCATTTTATTTTAAATCATCTTTCTTTTTCAGGGATCCAAAAACTGATAGGAATATGAACATGAAATCCGAATCGTAGTCATATAAATGAGACTTTAGAGATATTAGAATCTATAATGGAAATGGAAACACCAGCCCCGCTTACACCCTCCCGCAGTGGTTACCCTGTGACTGTGACCCCATACAGACAAGATATTGCACAGTGTGACAGACCTTCTCCTCCCATTGTACACAGATGACAGACAGGCTCATAACACAGAAATCGCACTGTTAATTACATTCACACCACAGATGCTGCGACCACTATGACACCATTGTCCTATCCAAATTATAATTACAAGTGAGCGAGCACCTTATTACACCATGCGCCCAGCACTGGGACACCTTCCCATTTACAGTCTTCACATGAATTACAATGACTTAACACTCCACTGCAGGATCTAATGTTCACACCTTTAAGTGCTATATCGGCCACATTTTGAAAACCTGTTATTTTTCCTTTAATATTCACGTCACCAAAACGACATCTTACTACATTTCAAATCTGTATGAAAAAGAATAGCAAACTGGAAACAATATACACCCAAATATATATATATTTTTTCATCTTTTCATTTCAAGAGCCATAGCTTTTTTATTTTTCTGTTTTAAGTCCAACTCTGGGACTTGACCATGCGATAGTTTGATCAGTTCTATAACACGCTGCAATCATTCTGTACTGCAGTGTATTATGCCGGTCAGTATAAGGGTATGTTCACACGGCCTTTTTACGGACGTAATTCGGGCGTTTTTGCCCCGAATTACGTCTGAAAATAGCGCCTCAATAGCGCTGACAAACATCTGCCCATTGAAAGCAATGGGCAGACGTTTGTCTGTTCACATGAGGCGTATATTTACGCGCCGCTGTCAAATGACGGCGTGTAAATAGACGCCCGCGTCAAAGAAGTGACCTGTCACTTCTTTGGCCGTAATTGGAGCCGTTATTCATTGACTTCAATGAATAGCAGCGCCAATTACGTCCGTAATTGACGCGGCGTTCAAGCGCCTGCACATGCCGTTACGGCTGAAATTACGGGGATGTTTTCAGGCTGAAACATCCCCGTAATTTCAGCCGTTACGGACGCCCTCGTGTGAACATACCCTTATACTGACAGGCAGCCTATTAGGCCCTAACTTTGCTAGGCCCCCAACTGCCATGGCAAACCATCGGCATCCCACAGTCACAACATGGGGACACTGATGGAGTTCCAGATAGAGCCCCCTCCTTCAGTAAAACCACTTAGATGCCATGGTCACTATTGACCCGGAATCTAAGGGGATAAGTGACCGGGATCGGAGACTCTTCTGATGCCCGCTGTTAAAGCCGGAAGCTCAGCTGTTATTAGACAACCGAGCACCCACTCCAACTGGCACGGGACACTCATGAAGAATTAATTCTAGAGCACAGTAAAGGTACACAGCATTCTACAATAAGGCCCCTTAAGCCTAGGTGAGCGCCTCAGAGGAAATATCATCCTGTCCATTGCTGCCCCTGGCAGTATCAGCTGTTGGCATTGGCAATCTGGAAGGGGTTGTCTGTAGTGAGTCTAACCCTGTAACCACACACTGTAGGCAATAAATTATTACTCTCCTTGGCTTCATGAAGATGGTTTTGTTTTAATTGGTAAACCCTGTGAGGGTATTGAATACACACCTGTAAGCCGGATATCATTTTTTTGGCTTCCTCCATCTCTTTCTCTAAATGATCCTGTTGCTCCAGCAGATGGTCCTCCCATGAGGTGTACGGGGATATAGCTGGGCTGGTGGGCCGACATTCATGTAGAGGTGCGGAGGCTTCATCTGTGATCAAGCAAAACAAAGCAACGTGTATAGAATACAATAATACGAGGAGAATCGTACTAATAATTCATATGGGGATCATGTTACTGTGGAAACCATAGAAAGTATGAGGAAGATGATGCTGGATCTGTATGTCAGCTCTGCTGTTCTATTCCCACACATCTACATCTAAAGATAAACATTCCCAAAACTAATGTCTGGATCCATCCTCAAAGAAAACACTCCAGGAAAAACTCATGCACTGTGATACACCTAGTGCAGGGCCTAAGGGGGTGCTGTATGTAGGGTCAATTGTGGGGAAGGGGACCCTAAACATGGAACTCCTGGAGCAAACTACAATAATTTAGCAGTGTATAATGGTTTTATTTGGGAATTGACTACCATTATTATGTGGGAAATATACGGCGTATTATTTTAACCCTTTCACTGCCAAGAAAATATGTAATAGACTATAAGGGCTTTGATCTAAATATGTATCATAATATAGTCCAGAATCTTTCCTTTCAAATGTTACCAGGATCAAAGCTCTAGGTGCAATATCCGTGGCGCAGAACTCGTTTGAAGTCAGGGAGCAGGATGAAAAGTTTCCCTGTGTGTAATGGAGAGGTCGGAGGGGGTCACCAGAAATTGACAGAAGGAAGAAAGCTCACGGTCTATTAGTGTCATCTCTCCCCTATACACCTCCAATGACCCCATGTGATACATGAACTGTTCTTCATGTCATCCCTCCTCTTACCAATCAGAGAAGATATGTTCTTTCTGTCACATTTAGGGCTTATTCAGACGAACGGGATATACGTCCGTGGGACGCGCGTGATTCGCGCAAGAGCTGTGAAAAGGATGAATAAAAACAGAAAAGCAACACGTGCTTTTCTGTTTACAAACATCCAAACGGAGTGTCATGATGATGGCGGCTGAGCAAAAAGCACACAGCCGCGCATCATATGCTGATGCGACACAGAGCTGTTAAGTGCCTTTTGCGGGGTTCCTTTTTTTCAACTAAAGGAGCTCTTAGACGAGCAGTTGAACATCTAACCACTCCCGGAGCCTAATCAGACCATTTGTCGACTCTGATGTTTTTAACGACATGTGGAACGTCAATATTTTTGGTCTATTCAGCTGTGGATTCTGCCAGGTTTGGTGGGTCTTGTAATACTCTGTGCCCACATACCTTGTGATTGTTTTGTATTACCTTGTTTGTCCAGATAAATGACTTTATTGCCATATGCAAACGACTCTGCAAGTGCCACTCTGGCGGTTTGTTTCCCCGCAAGGACTCCTTTTTCCGCCATTTTAGCCTGCTTAACTCCGCCCCCTTGCTCAGAATTGATGTGGGCATGCTTTGGCAAGAGGGCGAAGTTGAGCAAGTTGAAATGGTGAGAACAGAACGCGTGGGGAAGCGGACCGCCCGAGTGGCACTTGCTGAGTCATATGGCAATAAAGTCATTTATCTGGATAAACAAGCTAATAATAAAGCAATCAAAAGGTATGTGGGCGCAGAGTTTTACAAGACCTACCAAACGCTGGGACCAGTTTTGTAGACAAATAAGAGCTGACAGGATCCCTTTGAGATATGTGCATGTATGTGTGATATGGTTTGCTGTCAGTGAATAAGAACACTCTTATATGTGTACAGATTTGCTGCTCTCAGCTGAGAAGTGGATACAATTGCCTATGCAATGATCTGTGAACTAAATAGCCTGGACTCCAGACTGATACATTGTAGCAAACTACTAGAGAGATTTGTGCAGCAGACACTGTTGTAGTTAGGTCACAGAGCATTGCCTGGACATAATTGTATCCACGTGTCAGATGAGAGCAGGACAAGGTATGAACGGTTTTGCTGCCTCTGAAAGCAAATGAGTGTTGTTATTCATTGACAGCAAACAATTATCTGCAAATGGTGATGAATTTAAAGAAAGTATATTTTAAAGCTTTATAACATCTCATTTAGGCCCCATGCACCCGACACTCGTTTTCATCCGTAATTACGGTTCAGGTAATTACAGATTAAATTGCGGACGCATTCATTTCTACAGGCCACGGACACATTTCTATATATTTACGGGTGCGTGTGTCTGGGCCATATAAATGATACGCAAAATAGAGAACATGTCCTATTCTTGTCCGCAATTGTGTCATGGACTGCCCATAGAAGTCTATGTGCACTTCCGGAATTGCAGATAGCTACGGATGTGCATCCGTATTTGTGGATCTGTATTTGCGGACAGCAAAAAGCATTACGGTCGTGTGCATGAGGCCTTATACAGTGATTAATTCTGCATATTATTAGGGCACTATATGGTAGTGTTGTGTGTGTAGTATATGGCAGTATTGTCTTGGCAATACATGGTGGTAATGTATGGGCTAAAATTATGAGGAAAAACTGCATAAAATGGTAAGCGGGGGGCCCAGTGCCCAATTTTCTATTAAACCGGCTCAGGTACAAACATCTGTTCTAAAATTAAATGCTCCAAAATGCGCCAAATTGTGGCACCTTTTTGGACATATTCTAGGTGCAGACACATTAGTAAATCCACCCTAGTGTTTTAGCTTTTAATGGAATGTTCCTTTAATTTGCCCGACATAACTTTATGTGCCTTAGCTAAAATTCCCTCCTCAACAGTTGAGCCAACTCTCACGGAACTTTTCTATCGTAATGTATCTGCACAGAATTGAGAACAAGACGACCTCACCTTTCTTAGATATGTTCTCCTCACATTGTATGATTGTAATTTCTGCCTTCTCTTCACACTGAACTTCGTTGATCTCTGATTTTGAGCTGTGCACAGGGCTAGGCGATGCCAGGCTAAAAACCCAAAAATATTGACAGCTTAGCAGTGACATTTATTATGTTTATTTTTTCATACACAGGCATTTACATAATAAATATGTGTGTTTATGCAGCATCTACTTCCTGTAGTATTCATTCTTACTTTAAAGCAACCCTCCGGTCCCAGGACAAAATTATAAATGTGATGGGTATATGGAGTTGATGCCATCCAGTTGCGCCCCTCTGCCGTGAATCCGCTTCTTTGGTGTCCCCTCTGTGTTGTCCCAAAATGGCCAAGACAACCTAACCAAAAACCTCACACCAACTGAATGGCATGTAATGGGGTCCCCTATAACAATTAAACCTAGAAACGAACCAATTGGGACATATCCCTGAAAGAAATATTGTACTCAAGATGAAAAGTACAAAAAAATATCTTTATTAAATATAATGACAAAATAACACAATAATAGGAAAAAGAGGAATGATACAATATATGCGGAGACATAAACAGCAGGGTCAGATGTACAAGACCATGACCGACAGAATCAACCGTCCACTAATGACCTAAAACACGCTCAGATGATAATAAGTAACACACAAGCCCAGGGGTGTATAATGTGACATATGGCACAATATTGCTGGCAAAAAATTCCCGTGTACAGAGATAATAACCTATACACAGACAGAACCTACACAGTATATGATAGCATATAGAAAAAGCAATGTGCATGTGGCAATCTACATGTAATAATACATCAAGGCCAGTACGATAGGTAAAGGGAGCATCTGAATAGGTATGCATCCAATGGAACGTACAATGCTGGCACAAGAAACAATGCAGATACCAATGTATATCAGAAGGTGTAATAGGACGTGCAGTGCTAGCACAGGAAACAATGTATATCAGAAGGTGTAGCAGCTCAGATAGCAAAAAAAGAAAAAACTGCCATAGCTAAACCGAATGAACACATACCCTGAGACATGTTGAGGAGCGTGAGGGGTCAGAAGAGCTGGATGGGTGAACAGACGCCTGTTTATGTCTCCGTATATGTTGTATCATTCCTCTTTTTCCTATTATTGTGTTATTTTGTCATTATATTTAATAAAGATATTTTTTTGTACTTTTCATCTTGAGTACAATATTTCTTTCAGGGATATGTCCCAATTGGTTCGTTTCTAGGTTTAATCAGTGGCGTAACTACCGCGGTAGCAGCAGTAGCGGCTGCTACGGGGCCCGGGGCTTGATGGGGCCCGTGCCGCCAGCCGACACGCACACCCAAATGCCCGGTGGCGCCGCTAGCAGCCGTTATGGCTGCTACAGCGGTAGCGCCGCTACTGTGGGGCCCGCGCCGCCGAGGCTTACACATGCCTGTAGGTGTCGCTAGCACCGGAGGGGGCCCCAGTGCTAGCGGCAGCCAAATACATGTATTAGCACTGAATGGCCGGGCATGTTCCGTGCCTGACCATCCAGTGCCTTACAATGACACTGATTGGCTAGCGGCGCGATGACATCATCGCGCCGCTTCCATGCTTGGAAGGTGCTGATTGGCGGGGCAAGTCATTCTGCCCCGCCAATGAGCGTCATTGGAGGATGCTCGTTCAGCTCCTGCAGACATGCTCAGAAGAGAGCATGTCTGCATCTCCAGTGAACAGCGTGGGAACCGGAGAATGTGAGTATGTCAAGTTTTTTTTTTTCCCCCTCATAAAAGTGTGAAAGGCATTATCTATAGTGGGGGGGTCTATCTACAGGGGGGGGTCGTCTTTATGTGGGCTATTATATATATATATATATATATATATATATATGGGGTCTATATGTGGGCCAGTAGCTACAGGGGGCTCTATATGTGGGCCATTATATACAGAGGGGTCTATATGTGGGGGTGTGGGCCACTATATACAGGGGGCTCTATATGTGGGCCATTATATACAGGGGGGTCTATATGTGGGGGTGTGGGCCACTATATACAGGGGGCTCTATATGTGGGCCATTATATACAGGGGGGTCTATATGTGGGGGTGTGGGCCATTATATACAGGGGGCTCTATATGTGGTCCATTATATACAGGGGGGTCTATATGTGGGGGGGTGTGCCATTATATACAGGGGGCTCTATATGTGGGCCATTATATACAGGGGGGGTCTATATGTAGGGCACTATATACAGGGGTGGGCTATATGGAGAGCACTATCTATAGGGGAGCTATTTTTTTAGGGTGCTTTCTATAGGGGTGGGCTATGTGTGGGACACTATATACAGGGGTTGGGTTACCTGTGGGGCACTAGCAACAGGGTGGCTATATGTAGTGCACAGTCTAAAGGGGTGGGCTATATGTGGGACACTATATACAGGGGGAGCTATATGTGAGACACTATCTACAGAGGTGGGCTATACGTGGAACACTAACTATAGGGGAAGCTATATGTAGGGCAGCACGGTGGCTCAGTGGTTAGCACTATTGCCTTGCAGCTCTGGAGTCCATATGTGGGCACTATCTACAGGGGCTTCTATGTAGGTCACTATCTACAGGGGGCACGGTGTGTGTGTGTGTGTGTGTGTGTGTGTGTGTGACAGTTATATTTAGATGTGTTTAGAATTTTAACTTTGTTTACCGGTGCAGAAATGTTTTAAAAGTGAGAAGCTGAAGACATCTGAGCGGAAAACTGCAGAAGTGGGTCATGGCGGGAGAAATCCATCATAGATGTCTGAACCGGAGGGAGAAGAAAAGAACTAGAATCTGAGACGTCACCGGTGAGTCACTTAACGTAAATGTTTATTCTGCCTCTAATCAGTATTGTAGTCACTGTATGATCTGCAGCGAGATGATGGTGATAGGATTTTTTTGTGAAACCGCATCTCCCAGCATATCCTTACCATTGTTCCGGCCATGCTGGGAGCTGTAGTTTTACGCCGTACAAACCTATACGCAGTGGCGTAACTACCGCTATAGCAGCCGTAGCGACTTCTACAGGGCCTGCAGCATGAGGGGGCCCGTGCCACCCGCCGGCACGGCCCCCTCCGATGGCCGCAGGCTCCGCTAGCAGCCGCTATGGCTGCTACAGCGCAACGCCACTGAAGGGGTTGTTCCTACAAAAGACATGCATCCCCTTTCCACAGGATAGGGGATACATGTGGGATCGCTGGGATGAGGAGAACGGGGGACCGAAAGTCCCCCCTAAGTTCTCCATCACAAACCTCGGACTTCCGGGGTCTGTGTCGGCAGCTCCGTATAAATGACTTGCGCACCGGTCGTGCTTCTGCGCATGCGTGACCAGCGCTCCTTTCATTTTTATTGAACTGCGCAGACGCCGGAAGTCCGAGGTTTGTCATGGAGAACTTCGGGGGACTTTCGGTCCCCCGTTCTCCTTATCGCTGCCAGCGATCACTCATGTATCCCCTATCCTGTGGAGATCCTGTGGAGAGGGGATGCATGTCTTTTGTAGGACAAACTATAGGCCGTTTTTTTTTTTTTTGGGGGGGGGGGCTATATGGCGTTATCTACAGAGGGGTTCTGTATGGTGTTATCTACAGAGGGGGTCTGTATGGCGTTATCTACAGGGGGCTGTGTATGGTGCTATCTATAGGGGGGCGCTGTGTGGTGGAATCTATAGGGAGGCACTATCTACAAGGGGGGGGGGTTGTGTGATACCCAACAGAGGGGGGGCCCCAGTCAAAAGTTTGCTATGGGGCCCAGTCTTTCCTAGTTACGCCCCTGGGTTTAATTGTCCCAAAATGGCCACAGCGCTTCACAGACTGAGTCTAAGACACTCCCTTTGTTCTCGGATTGGCCAGAAATGCTCACGTGAGCATCTCTGGCCAATCCGAGAACAAAGGGAGTGTCTCAGACTCGTAGTCTAAGAAGCACTGCAGCCATGTTGGGACAACACAGAGCGGACCCCAAAAAAGCGGATCCACGGCAGAGGGGTGCCACTGGAGGGCACTAGGTAATATAACTCCATGTACCCCGTCACATTTAAAATGTTGTCGCGGGACTGGAGGGGCGCTTGTGATGTGAACAGAGCCTAGAAAAACAAAAAATCATTATTTACCGGTCCCTACTGAATTATAGAAAAATGCAGCTGTCAGACTAGCTTCAATTCATCCACAGTGATCAGACAGTGCAATCGCATTATTCTCCTTGGGGTAGTGGGCTTAGTGGTATTTAATCCTTTATAGATAGACCCTGATCATCTGCTGGGCTGAAACACAACCTTGACAAGTGCTAATGATTTTACCTCTTCCCAAGACAGACGCATTAGCTAAAAGAAACCTTTAGTCCGGGTTCCCACGTAGTGTAACGCTGTAGAATTTCCACAACGGAATTCTGTGTGGAAATTCTGCAGCATTTGTAGCAGCAAAGTGAATAGGATAAGCAAAACCCAGGCACACGCTGCAGAAAAAAACCCAGAAAAGTTGTGCGGAAAAAGTTCTACGGTGCGAGTTTCAATTCCACAGCAAGCCTATTTATGCTGCGGTTCTGTGCGGAGATGCTGCGTGTTTGGCCCACAGACTTCAATGGGGAGTATAAACTCTGCAACAGATTTGCCTTGTTGCGGTTACGCAGCGGAAATGCAGTAAAAACCGCCAGAAATCCGCAGGTACACATATACAGCCCAAAGAAATGTAAACGTTTCCGCAACAATACGCGCAGAAAGAACTCCTGCGGACTACTGTGACAGATTTATCTGCGTTTTCTTTTTTGATTCCGCTCCAGATTTTCAGTTGCAGAAATTCTGCAGCGTATCCTGTGTGTGGGAAAATACTCTTAGGCCTTATTCAGACGAGCATATTATACGTCCGTGTGCCGTCCATTAAAAAAGCGGACAGCACAGCAGACCCATGCAATTCAATGGGGCTGTTCACACGGCCGTTGTTTATCGGACCGTGTGAATGCCCTGTGAAAAAATAGGACATGTTTTCAGGGATCCCTCAATAGACTCAAGTCTATCAGGGATCCGTGAAAATGGGTCCCACACAGGTGCGACTCATGTCCGAGTTCACACTTGTTCGTTTGAATAAGCCCTAAGGCTAAATTCATACATGCTGTTTTAAAGCAGTTTTTGATGCAGTTTTTTTCTATCCAAAGCCAGAAGTGGATACAAGAGGAGGGAAAAGTATAGCGGAATGACTGATACTTTTATTCCTTTTTGTATCCACTTCTGGCTTTGGATTAAAAAAAACTGCATCAAATCTGAATGTGTGAATACAGCCTCAAGAAATAACAAGAGTAGAACAGCTAAGGAAATCTCAGCACGATACTGAAGGTAAGAAAAACATAATGAATACAGTTATTGATCCTGCTTCCCACTCATCTATGTCTAAAGAAAGACCCAGTGGGAAAATGTTCTGTGAAAACGCAAATTATTTCCTACAGAAATTTCCTGAGATTAATCTCCCGGGAGCAGTAGGGTCTGAAGTTCTGAACCCATCATCATTACAACAGCGCTGTGAAAAATATGCCTATTACTTCATGGACAAACTTTCTGCTATCCGGTCTGGCATCCAAAAAACAACAGAGAATAAAATGAATGGCCCAAATAACAGTGGTTAAAACCTTTAGGCCTTGTTTACACGTTTGCAAATTTGCTGCAGATTTTGCATGTACTTTTCAAACCAAAACCAGGAACTGAACCAAAAAGTTGAAATATAAGAGTAGAGACACACAGGGCGGATATACGCTGCGTAAAAGTACACAGCGCGTCCGTCCTGGAACCCGTGGGGAATTCCACCCGGAAAAAGTAACCAAATTGTGGTGCAGACTTTTGGGCGGAATCTCCGCTGCAGAAATAGTGCTAGACAAAAAAGTTAAATCACCCGGGCGTTGTTATAGAGACGCGTTCCTCTGTTCTCCGTACAGCCCGGCCTTCTGCGATGACGCTGCAGCTAATGTGACCGCTGCAGCCTGTGATTGGCTACAGCAGTCACATGGGCTGAAACGTCATCCCAGGAGGTTGGGCTGCCCTCAGAACAGAGGAACGTTTCGCTATGAAAATGCCCTGAAGGGTAAGTATTAACCTCTTTATTAATTCTCAGTTAAGGGGTTGTTTTTTTTTCTGACCTGCGATTTTTGCAGCAGAATCGCAGCTTTTCTGCTGCAAAAATCACAACATTTGCTATTTGTTGCGGGTTTCCCCTCTCCATTGAATTCAATGAGGAAAACCTGCAACAAAAGATCAACGAACCCGCAGCATTAAAAAACCGCAGCGCAGGTCAATTTATGAACGGTTTCTCGGCTGATTTTTACTGCTGTGTGTGAATGAGATTTGTTCAAATCCCATCCACTCTGCTGCTACTGCAATACAATGCGGATTTCCCACAATTAAATCCGCAAATAAATGAGCCTATGAGCTCAGAAATCCCAACATGTAGCGATTAAAAAAGGAAATGGCTAGTGATTTGCTTGACTGGAGCAATTTTGAAGAGAATTTCAAGCTTCTCCATGTTTTTCAATGGACAGCGATTTTTTTGTAGAGCGTGATAAAAAGTCTAGGTGTAGCCCTGGCCTAAAGTTATCTATAGTGTACAATAGAACTTTTGTGGGCAGAATGTTAGGTCACAAATATCACCACAGGGGGCACCCTAATCACCATAATCACAAGAAGACATTTTTTTTCCACATACAAAAGACGTATTTCACTTACATTATTGAAGCATTGTCTATTTGTATTTTATATATCCTTGTATAGGGGACCTGACAACAATGAGCGTGCCAAAACACTGGGAGTCACGAATAAAAAGTTTGTACAACATGCACACGCACTTGGTGCTCCCATGAAGTACAATAATTCACTGGTCCCCGTAGTATTAAGAGAAATATTCAATCTTCTATACAATGCTACATCATAGAATCAGTACACAATTCCAGTCCGGTCCTCGCAGAAAACATTTCTAGATGTGGAATAGATTATAAATCCAGATATAAAGTGACAGCTCGCCAGGTGGCAGCTTTTGATCACGCAGCAAGACGCTCTTATCTTGATCAGACTGCTCTTCTTATTCAACAGCTTAAAAGGCCAAACAACTCATTAATTTTAGCGGCAGCTGGAGCCCTTGATGAAAATTAATTTAAACAAAAATGACGATTAACTCTTTTAAAGCCAAAAACAAATAGAAGTAAACCATGCGACATTACGTTACTTTTGTTGGCTTAAAAGGAAACAGAACAAAGACTTAATGGAAATAATGCCCGCTTTATCTGTGGCGCATGCCAAGCAGACTACTTATTTGAATCCCAGTAACTACCAAACAAATTCCAAACCCATCAATATCCTTTACTGAGAAAATAGACTATTACTGTGATTTCATGTAGAGCTCTTCTTACAACTTACAGACTTCTCAGCTCTAAAATTGTAATAACCCGGGCATCCTGTCTATACCACCTATGAGTCTCTTTTTTTTTTTACAGTGAGAGTTTTCGGACTCCTTCACATGCAGAAAATTTCTGGCGCTTTAAACTGCATCAAAAACTATTATTAAAATGTATTGCGTTTTTAAGGCGTTTTAGTGTCATTTTTGGTGGCATTTTTTATATAGTGTCATTCTGTGAGGCTGTGTGTGAATCCAGCCTTAAAGGGTTATTCCAAAGTTGACTCTATATTTATTTTCTTATTTAATATTTTACATATTAATAAATAATTTTTATTATATCTATTCTAATGAAAATATCTTTAATATCTTAAATTTTCAATCTTAGTAGTTCTACTAAATATGGGAGTGTATATCTCTTTATTTTAATCTTTAGCAGCAAGCGGCGCTGTAAGAATATCACAACGCTGCTTGGTGTATCTGCGCATTCCCGAGGCTGCTATAATAAACCATTCATGCAGCAGCGCCGAACACCCATACCGAGCGCTTCAATCATGGAAAGTTAGCTTGCCATGATCACCCCTTACCCAGCGGCGTAACTACCACTGTATCAGCCATAGCGGCTGCAGTATGAGCGGGTCCGTACCGCCCACCTGCACGGGCCCACCGCTATCAGCCACTATGGCTGGTACAGTGGTAGCGACGCCACATTCAATAGTATCTGCGTCCTTTAGATGCGGATACTATTGAACAATATGGCAGTGAAGGAAGGTATCGCCCTGCTCTGACATTTACTAGGCTACTGTTGCGTTCAGCCTGCAGCCTATCAGGGTAGATGGGGCAGTATATACAGGGGCTGTTTTATGGCACTATCTACAAGAGGATGATGGGGTAAAAATCTAGAAGGGGGGCTGTATGGTACTATCTACAAGGGGCAGATGGGGTGCGCTATCTGCAGGGTGGGCTTTATGGTACTATTTATAAGGGGGAGGTGGGGGCACTATCTACAGGGGGGGCTGTATAGCATTATCTACAAGGGGGTGGAGGGGGTCGCTATCTACAGAGGGGCAGTATGGCACTATCTACAAGTGGGAGGTGGGGGTCGCTATCTACCAGGGTGGATGTATGGCACTATCTACAAGGGGAGGTGGGGGCACTATGTACAGGGAGGTATGCATGACTGTTAGGGATCTGCCAGGTACTTCATCTAGCTATACTCCTGGGATTAATCAATCCACACCTGAGGCCAGACCTGTTCGACTGACACCATCTCCCACCAACCAGGGTGGCAGGCTCAGGAGTGGGAGAGCCTATCGCGGCCTGGTCTCTCGGAGTTAGCTCCGCCCCCTGCCCTTTATTACCTGCCCTGTGCTCTCCCTCAGTGCTTGTAATTCTTTTGGATTCCTGGCCCCACTGCTGCTTGCTCCAGCCTGCTTCTGCCGTGCTTCTGCCTTGCTGCAGTTCTGCTTGACCTGCTTTGCTTGCCCTGGCTTGCTCCTGTCTCCGTGCCCGCTCGGGTGTACTCACTTCGTCCTGGTCCTGACTGTTCGTTCGCCGCCCCGTTTCCTCGTGGCGTTCCGTGGCTACTGCCCCTTCCCTTGCGTGTTCCCTGTTTGTCTTCCAGTGCACTTAGCCAGCGTAGGGACCGCCGCCCAGTTGTACCTCGTCGCCTAGGGCGGGTCGTTGCAAGTAGGCAGGGACAGGGCGGTGGGTAGATTAGGGCTCACTTTCCCTTCACCTCCTTCCTGCCATTACATAATTACAAGCCCTTACCTAGTCTACCCTTTCTCCTACGCTGACGCTATCATGGACCCCCTTGAGACCCTGACCCAGCAGATGCAGGGCCTCTCCCTACAGGTCCAGGCCCTGGCCCAAAGGGTCAATCAGGGTGACGCTGCTTTAGTAGTACCCCTCACCTCACCTCTAGAACCCGACCTCAAGTTACCTGACCGGTTTTCAGGGGACCGTAAGACGTTTCTCTCCTTCCGGGAGAGTTGCAGACTGTATTTCCGCCTAAAGCCCCACTCCTCAGGTTCCGAGAACCAGCGGGTGGGTATCATCATATCCCGACTCCAGGAAGGGCCCCAAGAGTGGGCCTTCTCCTTGGCTCCTGACGCCCCTGAACTTTCCTCTGTTGATCGTTTTTTCTCTGCCCTCGGACTCATTTACGACGAGACTGACAGGACTGCTTTAGCCGAGAGTCAGCTGGTGACCTTACGTCAGGGTAGGAGACCGGTTGAGGAGTACTGTTCTGATTTTAGGAAGTGGTGCGTAGCTTCTCAGTGGAACGATCCGGCCCTAAGGTGCCAGTTTAGGTTAGGATTATCTGACGCCCTGAAGGATCTGCTGGTTAGCTACCCCTCGCCTGACTCCCTTGACCAGGTTATGGCCCTAGCAGTACGACTTGACCGACGTCTCAGGGAACGTCAGCTAGAACGCTTCAGTGTGCTCCCCTCTGACTTTTCTGCGATTCCCCCCGAGGTCCCGTCTCCTCGCCCCTCCACGGAGGACTCGGAGGTACCTATGCAACTCGGGGCCTCCATGTCCCCTCGACAACGTAGGGAGTTTCGCAGAATGAATGGTCTCTGCTTCTACTGTGGGGACGACAAGCATCTACTGAACACCTGTCCCAGGCGCAAGAATAAGAAGCCGGAAAACTTCCGCGCCTAAGTGATCATCGGGGAGGTCACTTGGGCGCACAGGTATTTCCCGTTAATGTGAAACGCAATAAAATTTTGCTTCCCTTTCAGGTCTCGTTTGCTGGCCGGTCTGCCACGGGCAGTGCTTTCGTGGATTCTGGCTCATCTGCTAATATCATGTCTGTGGAATTTGCTATGTCTCTAAAGATGCCTTGTATTGATTTACCTTATCCTATCCCTGTAGTAGGAATCGACTCAACCCCCCTTGCTAATGGTTATTTTACTCAGCATACTCCTGTTTTTGAACTCCTGGTTGGCTCCATGCATTTGGAGCAGTGCTCTGTACTGGTGATGCAGGGATTATCGTCTGATCTGGTTTTAGGCCTTCCCTGGTTGCAGTTGCATAATCCCACATTTGATTGGAATACTGGGGATCTCACCAAATGGGGTAATGAATGTCTTATGTCATGTTTTTCCGTTAACTCTATTTCTCCCCGGGAGGAGGTAAACACGCTTCCTGAGTTTGTTCAGGACTTCGCCGATGTGTTTTCTAAGGAGGCCTCCGAGGTGTTGCCCCCCCATAGAGATTACGATTGCGCTATCGATTTGGTGCCTGGTGCCAAGCTTCCTAAGGGTAGGATATTTAATCTTTCATGTCCTGAACGTGAAGCGATGAGGGTATATATCCAAGAATGCCTGGCCAAGGGTTTCATTCGCCCCTCGACTTCTCCTGTAGGTGCTGGCTTCTTCTTCGTGGGGAAGAAGGATGGTGGTCTTAGGCCGTGCATTGATTATCGTAACCTGAATAAGGTCACCGTAAGGAACCAGTACCCACTTCCTTTGATTCCGGATCTTTTTAATCAGGTTCAGGGAGCCCAGTGGTTTTCTAAGTTCGATCTACGGGGGGCATATAACCTTATCCGCATCAAAGAGGGGGATGAGTGGAAAACTGCGTTCAACACACCCGAGGGTCATTTCGAATACCTGGTCATGCCCTTTGGGTTGTGTAATGCCCCTGCTGTCTTCCAGAATTTTATTAATGAAATCCTGAGAGAGTACCTGGGTAATTTTCTTGTTGTGTACCTTGATGACATACTGGTGTTTTCCAAGGACTGGTCCTCCCACGTGGAGCATGTCAGGAAGGTGCTCCAGGTCCTTCGGGAGAATAATCTGTTTGCTAAGACTGAAAAATGTGTCTTTGGGGTACAGGAGATACCATTTTTAGGGCAAATCCTCACTCCTCATGAATTCCGCATGGACCCTGCCAAGGTTCAAGCTGTGGCGGAATGGGTCCAACCTGCCTCCCTTAAGGCGTTACAGTGTTTTTTAGGGTTCGCCAACTATTACAGGAGATTTATTGCCAACTTCTCGGTCGTCGCTAAGCCTCTTACGGACCTCACCCGCAAGGGTGCCGATGTCCTCCATTGGCCCCCTGAGGCCGTCCAGGCCTTTGAGACTCTCAAGAAGTGCTTTATCTCGGCCCCCGTGCTGATTCAGCCCAACCAAGAGGAGCCATTTATTGTGGAGGTTGACGCTTCCGAGGTGGGAGTGGGGGCCGTCTTGTCCCAGGGTACCAGCTCCCTCACCCATCTCCGCCCCTGTGCTTACTTCTCTAGGAAGTTTTCGCCCACGGAGAGTAACTATGATATTGGCAACCGCGAACTTCTAGCCATTAAATGGGCTTTTGAGGAGTGGCGGCACTTCCTGGAGGGGGCCAGACACCAGGTAACGGTCCTTACGGATCACAAGAATCTGGTTTTCCTAGAATCGGCCCGGAGGCTTAATCCTAGACAAGCTCGGTGGGCACTATTCTTTACCAGATTTAATTTCTTGGTTACCTATAGGGCTGGGTCGAAGAATATTAAGGCTGACGCTCTGTCACGTAGTTTCATGGCCAATCCTCCTTCCGAGAAGGATCCCGCTTGTATTTTACCCCCTGGTATAATCGTCTCTGCCACGGATTCTGATTTAGCTTCTGATATCGCGGCTGATCAGGGTGCAGCTCCCGGGAACGTCCCTGGGGACAAACTGTTTGTTCCCCTGCAATACCGGCTGAGGGTACTCAGGGAAAACCATGACTCCGCTCTATCTGGTCATCCTGGCATCTTGGGCACCAAACACCTCATTACCAGAAACTATTGGTGGCCTGGGTTGCCTAAAGATGTTAGGGCTTACGTCGCCGCTTGTGAGGTTTGCGCTAGGTCCAAAACCCCTAGGTCCCGACCTGCGGGCCTACTACGTTCCTTGCCCATTCCCCAGAGACCTTGGACCCATATCTCCATGGATTTTATCACCGATTTGCCTCCATCTCAGGGCAAGTCGGTGGTGTGGGTGGTAGTCGACCGCTTCAGCAAGATGTGCCACTTTGTGCCCCTTAAGAAGCTACCTAACGCCAAGACGTTAGCTTCTTTGTTTGTGAAACACATCCTGCGTCTCCATGGGGCCCCAGTCAATATCGTTTCTGACAGAGGGGTACAATTTGTTTCCTTATTTTGGAGAGCTTTTTGTAAAAAGTTGGAGATTGATCTGTCCTTCTCCTCCGCCTTCCATCCCGAAACTAATGGCCAAACGGAAAGGACCAACCAATCCCTGGAACAATATTTAAGGTGTTTCATCTCTGACTGTCAATTCGATTGGGTCTCATTCCTTCCCCTTGCTGAATTTTCCCTGAATAACCGGGTCAGTAACTCGTCAGGGGTCTCCCCGTTTTTCTGTAATTTCGGGTTTAACCCAAGGTTCTCCTCCGTCTCCCCTGGTTGTTCCAATAATCCTGAGGTAGAGGAGGTTCATCGGGAACTGTGCACTGTCTGGGCCCAGGTTCAGAAGAACCTAGAGGCGTCCCAGAGCGCACAAAAGATTCAGGCGGATAGTAGACGTTCTGCTAACCCCCGGTTTGTCGTCGGGGATTTGGTCTGGTTGTCGTCCAGGAACTTGCGCCTTAAGGTCCCGTCCAGGAAGTTTGCTCCCCGATTCATTGGACCTTATAAGATCATTGAAGTCCTCAACCCTGTATCCTTCCGTCTGGAGCTCCCCCCATCCTTTCGCATACATGACGTCTTCCATGCCTCCCTCCTTAAACGCTGCTCCCCGTCCTGGTCCCCCTCGAGGATACCTCCTGTTCCCGTTCTCACCCCTGAGGGGGTGGAATTCGAGGTGGCCAAGATTATGGACAGTAGGATGGTCCAGGGCTCCCTCCAGTACCTGGTCCATTGGAAAGGATAAGGGCCGGAGGAGAGGACTTGGGTACCTGCCCGTGATGTTCACGCTGGGGTATTGATCAGGAGGTTCCACCTCCTCTTCCCCACTAAACCGGGTCCCCTTAGTAAGGGTCCGGTGGCCCCTCATAAAAGGGGGAGTACTGTTAGGGATCTGCCAGGTACTTCATCTAGCTATACTCCTGGGATTAATCAATCCACACCTGAGGCCAGACCTGTTCGACTGACACCATCTCCCACCAACCAGGGTGGCAGGCTCAGGAGTGGGAGAGCCTATCGCGGCCTGGTCTCTCGGAGTTAGCTCCGCCCCCTGCCCTTTATTACCTGCCCTGTGCTCTCCCTCAGTGCTTGTAATTCTTTTGGATTCCTGGCCCCACTGCTGCTTGCTCCAGCCTGCTTCTGCCGTGCTTCTGCCTTGCTGCAGTTCTGCTTGACCTGCTTTGCTTGCCCTGGCTTGCTCCTGTCTCCGTGCCCGCTCGGGTGTACTCACTTCGTCCTGGTCCTGACTGTTCGTTCGCCGCCCCGTTTCCTCGTGGCGTTCCGTGGCTACTGCCCCTTCCCTTGCGTGTTCCCTGTTTGTCTTCCAGTGCACTTAGCCAGCGTAGGGACCGCCGCCCAGTTGTACCTCGTCGCCTAGGGCGGGTCGTTGCAAGTAGGCAGGGACAGGGCGGTGGGTAGATTAGGGCTCACTTTCCCTTCACCTCCTTCCTGCCATTACAATGACACTATCTAAAAATGTTACATTTTTTATTTTTTTGTGTTTATCTTAAAAAAAGTTTTTTATTTATGTTAAAATATTTCAGCTTTCAGAAACCGTTCAAAGTGCATTAGATGACCCTTGTGAAATGGAGCAACCAATGAAGGATGATGACGTCTAAAATATTTTTAATTAAAAAAAAAATTATTTACTATATTTACATATTTTTTTTATCAAATGAAATTAATTTTAAATCTAAACAAAAAGTTATATAATGATATTATATTTGTAAATTATCCAAAAAAGTCTATACATTTGATTCTATTTGTTACATTTATTAGGAACTATAACAACTCATAGAATGGCTAAGAAGTTAGAATATCCCATCCAGGTGAGGATTATTATTTTCAGGGCGGATTCACACGAACGTGAATTGCGTCCGTGCAGGCCGCGTGGTTTTCACGCGGCACGCATGAACCAATAGAAGTCTATGGGCCAGTACAGACAGTCATTGCTTTTTGCGCAGCGTTCGTCCGCTGCGTAAAAAGCGCGACACGTTCAATATCTCGGCGCAGTTCGCGCATCACGCACCCATTGAAGTCAATGGGTGTGTGAAAACCACGCAGGTCGCACGGAAGCACCTCCGTGCCAACTGCCTGTTTCGCGCAACAGCTGTCAAAAGGATGAATGTAAACAGAAAAGCACCACGTGCTTTTCTGTTTACAAACATCTAAATGGCGTGTCATAATGATGGCAGCTGCGCGAAAAGCATGCAGCCGCGCATCATATGATGCTGCCTCACGGAACAGGTAAGTGGCTTTTGCGCAGGCAAAACGCCGCGTGTTTTGCATGCGCAAAAACGCGACGGTCGTCTGAATCAGCCCTTAAAACGATCCAAATTGGGCACCAGGCGAAAAAAGACCAGGTCCTGAACCAGACCCCGAAAATCGACTAACAGATAAAAGTTGGTGTAGTTGCAACAACTGTACATTTATGTCCACTGTAGCAGAAAGTATTTGTTGAACTGAACTGGATTCTTTGGAGAATTTGAAGGACAATAGTCTTGCATGCATTACCCAAAATTCCTCATTTCAATCTATCTGCATGGACGAAGATGTTTTCAAAAGAATACTAAACATAACATGTGTATGGGCTCTTTTCTACCGCTGCTCTTAAGGGCTTATTCACACGAACGTATAATACGATTTTCACGCGCGTCGCACGGACCTATGTTACTGAATGGGGCCGTTCAGACTGTCAGTGAATTTCACGCAGCGTATGTCCGCTGTGTGAAACGCACGACATGTCCTATATTTGGCCGTGTTTCGCGCTGCACGCACCCATTGAAGTCAATGGGTGCGTGCAAATCGCGCTCGGCACACGGAAGCAGTAAAATGAATGAATGAAAACAGAAAAGCACAATGTGCTTTTCTGTTTGTAAACAGAAAACCAGAGTGTCATCATGATGCCGGCTGCGCGAAAATCACGCAGCCGCGCACCATATGCTGATGACACACGGACCTTTTGCGCACGCAAATTGCTGCCTTTTTTTTGCGCGCGCAAAACGGACACGTCCGTGTGGATAAGGCCTAATTCTTTTATTGCTGTGACAATTAGACTTTTTGGGCCTGTTCACACTTGGCAGTAGAAATGTTCAGAAGCAAAAGAAAATGTGAAGTGTAAATAAGGCCGTATTACACCTTTACCCAGTTCTGTTCCACATTGAACAGTGCTTCTATGTCAGCATTGATCTGTAATACAGCATGCAATGGAGAATGCCACAATTTGTTTTCTGTCAAATTCATACGGTATACAATACATAAAAAACTGAGTATGTCTTCTATACGAACATATATATTGGTGCCCTAATAATAATAATGGCTATGTAGAAAACGGAGCTGGAATACAACATATGAGGCCTTAGGGAAGGGTTGGGGAACCCGTCTTCAATCAGACCGTGCTGCCGTCGCGTCATTCGCTTCTTTGACGGAGCCAAGTATGGCGGCGGCGGTCTGAGTGAGGTCAGTGCGTGCCGGCCGGGGAGTGGAACAGTCCGGTCACCTGACCTGAGTCATCTGACCTCACGTCAGTGACGTGAGGCCAGGTGACCGGACTGGTACACTCCCGAGCCGGCACAGTCCTGTCCCCGACTTCATGTCAGTGACGTAAGGCAGATGACTCAAGTCAGGTGACTGGACTGGTCCACTCCCGTCACAGCACGGACCAACCTCACTCTAACCACCGCTGCCGCCGTGGTTTTTGTGCTACAAGCTGTTACAAATGTGACAGGACCTGTTTTAGAGGAGAACACAAAGTCAGGGCTTTTCCCATCAGAGACATTTAGGACATATCCACAGGTTATGTCATAAATGTCAGATAGATGCGGGTTTCGGCTCTGGGACCCACACCTATCTCTAGATCGGGGCCACCTAAACCCCGCTCTACCTCTCTGTTTTGCGGCTGATACAGGTGAATTCCGACAATGAAAAAGGAAACAGTGTAGGGAGGTGGGACCCGCATATATCTGACATTTATGACGTATCCTGTGGATATTAAGCCAAAGTAAAAGAAAATGAAGCAGCACAAGTCCCGAGTTTCTGGAGCGGTGCACGCTGTCAAGCCAGGCAAACCCACTCTGGCATAATGCAAATTCCAAGAGAAGTAGTAGGACAACAGCACACGTCTCCGAATCTTGAAAAAGGTTTTATTGTCCAAACATCTTACGGCAAACAGGCAACGTTTCGACCCATAATGAGTGAAGGTTTTTTTTCAAGCCTTGAAAAAGACCCTTCACTATGGGTCGAAACGTTGCCTGTTTGCCGTAAGATGTTTGGACAATAAAACCTTTTTCAAGATTCGGAGACGTGTGCTGTTGTCCTACTACTTCTCTTGGAATATCCTGTGGATATGTCATAAATGTTCCTGATGGGAAAACGCTTTTAAGTAATTAAGTCGGAAATACTTACTCTGCTGTTCTTTTCAAAACTCACCATTGCAAAGAGACAACTGCGCTCCAGACTGACCGGCATAGTAGCAAAATCATCAACATCACGCGCCTCAACAAAGAGAAGCAGTTCCAGCCATCACATAAGGGGTGAGTTCATTAAATGTTTGACCATATATAGCAGGCTATTATTTAAGTTGATAATTTTTTATTGGCCGCAAATGATGTTATAAATATCCAAATGGCCCTTGGCAGAAAAAAGGTTCCCCACCCCTGCCTTAGGGTAATATATCAATAAACATTTTCACGCGCCTCGCACGGACCTATATTAGTCTATTGGTCAGTTCAGACAGTCTGTGATTTTCACGCAGCGTGTGTCCGCTGCGTAAAACTCACGACATGTCCGTTCTTTGTGCGTATTTCGCGCATCACGCACCCATTGAAGTCAATGGGTGCGTGAAAATCACACGCACAGCACGGAAGCACAGCAGTCAAATGTATGAATGTAAACAGAAAAGCACCACGCGCTTTTCTGTTTACAAACATACAAACAGAGTGTCATAATGATGGCGGCTGCGCGAAAATTACGCAGCCGCGCATCATATGATGATACACGGAGCTGTCAAGTGCCTTTTGTGCGCGCAAACGCCGCGTTTTTTTGCGTGAGCAAAACACACACGCTCGTGTGAATCCAGCCTAAGGGTATGTTCACACGGCAGCGTCCGTAACGGCTGAAATTACGGGGCTGTTTTCAGAAGAAACCAGCACCGTAATTTCAGCCGTAATGGCATGTTGAGGCGCTTTTTGCTGCGTCCATTACGTACGTTAAATGGAGCTGGTTTTCCATGGAGTCCATGGAAAACGGCTCCATTTACGTCTGAAGAAGTGACAGGCACTTCTTTGACACGGGCGTCTTTTTTACGCACCGTCTTTTGACAGCGGGGCGTAAAAAAAATGACCGTGTGCACAGAACATCGTAAGACCCATTCTAATGAATGGGCAGATGTTTGCCAACGCTATCGAGCCGCATTTTCGGACGTAAATCGAGGCGTAAAACGCCCGAATTACGTCCGTAAATAAGCCGTGTGAACATACCCTAAGGGTATGTGCACACACTAATTACGTCCATAATTGACGGACGTATTTTGGCCGCAAGTACCGGACCGAACACAGTGCAGGGAGCCGGGCTCCTAGCATCATAGTTATGTGCGATGCTAGGAGTCCCTGCCTCGCTGCAGGACAACTGTCCCGTACTGTAATCATGTTTTCAGTACGGGACAGTTGTCCTGCAGCGAAGCAGGGACTCCTAGCATCGTACATAAGTATGATGCTAAGAGCCCGGCTCCCTGCACTGTGTTTGGTCCGGGACTTGCGGCCGAAATACGTCCGTCAATTACGGACGTAATTAGTGTGTGTGCACATACCCTAAGAGTGATATGAACACTTAAATTACCCTCATACCTGTCACATTCCCTGTTCTCAGAGCTGGTCTGAGAGGTAGGCGAGGGTTAAAATCTTGAGTGGTTTGCTTGCTGTCACTCTCAATCATCCAATTTAGCCTCATATATAACATCCCTGGTGCTAGACCTCTTTGCCAGAGATTAACTTCCTGTGGCTCATTTGTGCTGTGGCTGCTGTGAGAGCGGTTTGTTGTTAGGCTTTGTTCACATATGCGTTGGGGTCCCGTTCCGACTACGCTATTGCTTCCGGCAAAACGATGGGTCCGGTTCACAACAGAGACAAACAGAAACCATGGGCACTGGATCCGTCACCATTTAAATCAATGGTGATGGAAACGGAAACGTGTCAGTTTGTGTCTGTTCAGGGTCCGTTTCTGACGGAAACATCCGACGGAACGTCAGAACGGGATCCCAACGCAGATGTGAACAAAGCCTTACTTTGTTGTCTGACCCCGTCTCCCCTGAACTTTCTCGTGTTCCGATTTTGTACCTCGTTTGATTTATTGTTTACAGCCTCGGACTGCCAGACTTATCTTGTTTTTCACTGCATTGTACTTCGTTACCGCTCTGTTATTACCTCTGCTTGTCTGACTACTCGACCTGTCCTCTCCACCTACCGGCAGATGCCAGGTGAAAGCAAGTTTCCCTTTCACCTACAGGAGCACTCAGGGTCTGTTAGCAGGTTCCAGATAGTGGGCACAATCCGCTGCACGTGGGTCCCCAGTCGCAGGGACATCGCACGGTGAGTTCACCACAACTTGCCTAATCTCACAGCTTGCGCCAATTCTGGTTGTGCGTGTGTTTTTTGCTGGACTGGTATTCTGTCAGTATCATTATAATACCGTAGTAATGGGATATTGCCATTCACAGATTAATTGCAATACTGATGACAAGATGTCTAAACATGAGCATTTTAAGTGTATTTCTATTATATATGCTGATAGTTATATTCAGTGGTAGGATAAATGCCCCTTTTTGGCAATATGCTGGGCATCCAGTCAGATCTCTAAATATTGCGTCTTTCTCAGTGAATGATATGGGGTATGTGGCTATAATCACACACACGTTACCTTGTCAGACCTTATATTGTCTTTGATATCACCACATGTAATCAAATTTGTCCAGCTAGCCTAGACTACAGACAACGCGATCAACTATATGCTAAAATAAAATATACCTATCTGCCATTTTCAGTCATGCCATGTAGGAACAAGGGCATGGCTTTTCTTCCGGCAGCAATGGTGGAGCTTGAAGCTCTTGGGTTTGATTCAAAAGCGGTGCTCCATCCAGCTGTCACATGCCATTTAAAGTACTACAGCCCTCTTAGGGTAAGGCCACATGTAGCGTAAATACTGCTGAACTTCCGACCAAAGTGCACACGCTGCAGAAAAAACCCACAGAAAACACATGGGGCAATTTACTCTCTCTATGGAACTTCATTCCGAAGCATATCAGTTTATGTTGCAAAAATGCTGCAACATTTTCCGCAGTATTTACGCTACTTGTGGCCTTACCCTGATGTGGCAGATGGGTATTTCATGCCCCATGACCAGGGTGTCGTGACAACCTCTTCATCCCCTCTAGTTATGCCATTGTCTAGCAGCAGTAAAGTACAAGTAGTGGGCTACACTGTAAATTGTACCATGAGATGCCTCACAAATCAAGGTGCACATGTTTTTTTAATTTATTTTTTCTATTTCGCTTTTTAATTCAATGCAAATGTTGCATGGCTACTGCAGATTTACATTGTGATGGGATTTTGAGTGATAGTTTTGTGCTGCACACAACCCACAATGCAGGGGCGTAGCTATAGGGGGTGCAGAGGCAGCAGTTGCACCCAAGGCCTTGGTGCCTTTGGGGGGCCCAAAGCCCCATCTGCCACAAGTATTATAAATGGCACATGGTAGATGGGAGCTGTTATAGATTTTGTATTTTGGCACAGGAGCCTCAAGTTACGCCTCTGGGGCTGAGTGTTCCTGCCCCATTATTTAAGCGATCAGTGGGGCTCTCCGTATCCAGACTGCAACCGATTAAAACTTCTGACATGTCTCTGACATATCAAAAGTTCTCTGAAAGTGCAGTTACTCTTTAAAGCTTCCAATTGACTACAATGGGAAAAAGTGCAGGGATTGCATACGTTTTTGTATGTGGACGCATTTAAATTACACATTGCATAAAAAAAAGCGCCATATCAATTCTTGGTGCGCAGATGAGTGAGGGATTGCAGGATGTGACTGTATGTTGGAGGGGGCTGAAGAGATGTTTTGCACATGAGACTGTATGTTGGAGGGGGGAGAAGGGAGGGGAGTGATGTTTGACAGATGGGACTGTATAATGTAAGGGATCGTTGTTGCAACCTACAGGGATTTTATCAGCCCCAGGTTAGGTGAGCCCTGTTGTTCTGCTCCACTATGTATTTATTACTTGGCTATCAGTCTGGCCCTGGTTGCGAGCATCAGTGTCTATTGTTTTACAGGGTAACTCTGACTTTGAACTAAATTTAGTTAGGGAACCTCCATAAATAATTATAAATGTCATCACTCCTGTTTTATTGGCCCTTGGATTAAATCATAGACTTTCTAAACTTATAAGGCAGGGAGCACCATAACAAAGATCAACATCAGCCCCCCAATTATGGCTTTAGATTTTGCCTGCTGTTTGTTTTTTTCCTTGATGCCCCTTTCAGGACCCATGGGCCAATTTCCCTCTTTGCTAACAATGTAGTTCCTCTGGAAAGGGAAGTCCTGGCGTTACACAGTTCGTACGGTTGAAAAAAGACACATGTCCAACAAGTTCAACCAAGGGATGGGAAAAGGGAAGGTAAAAATTTCTCCACATAGGAGCTAATATTTTTTCGCTCTAGGAAATTATCTAAGCCTTTTTTAAAGCCATCTACTGTCCCTGCTGTGACGGCTCCTGCGGTGACTATTCCATAAATTCACAGTTCTCACAGTAAAGAAGACTTGTCGCCTCTGCAGGTTGAACTTTTCTTTTTCCAGACGGAGGGAGTGCCCCCTTGTTTTTTGAGGGGGTTTTACATGGAACAGGATTTCACCATATTTTTTGTATGTGCCATTCATATATTTATATAAGTTAATCATGTCCCCCCTTAGTCGTCTTTTTTCAAGGCTAAATAGGTTTAATTATTTTAATCTTTCCTCATAACTTAGATTCTCCATGCCCCTTATTAGCTTTGTTGCTCTTCTTTGTATTTTTTCAAACTCCAGGGCATCCTTTGTATGAACTGGAGCCCAGAACTGGACTGCATATTCTAGATGAGGCCTCACTAATGCTTTGTAAAGTGGCAATATTACATCCCTGTCCCGCGAGTCCATGCCTCTTTTAATACACGACAATATCCTGCTGGCCTTTGAAGCAGCTGATTGACATTGCATGCTGTTATTTAGTTTATGATTTCCAAGTACACCCAGATCCTTCTCAACAAGTGACTCTCCCAGTGTAGCTCCCCCTAGGACATATGAGGCATGCAGGTTGTTCGTACCCAGGTGCATAACTTTACATTTATCTACATTAAACTTCATTTGCCAACTGAACACCCAAACACTTCGTTTGTTTAAATCCGCTTGCAATTCACGAACGTCTTCCATAGACTGAACTATATTACATAGCTTGGTGTCATCTTCAAAAATAGAAATAGTGCTATTAATCCCATCCTCTATATCATTAATAAATAAGTTGAATAATAGTGGTCCCAGCACTGAACCCTGGGGTACACCACTTATAACCGGTGACCATTCAGAGTAGGAATCATTGACCACAACTCTCTGGATACGGTCCTTGAGACAATTCTCAATCCAATTACAAACTATATTATCTAAACCTATAGTCCTTAATTTCCCCATTAGGCGTCTATGGGGGACAGTGTCAAATGCCTTTGCAAAGTCCAAAAACACTAAATCCACAGCTGCCCCTCTGTCTAGGCTTCTGCTCACCTCTTCATAAAAACAAATCAGGTTAGTTTGACAACTTCTGTCCTTAGTAAAACCGTGCCGGAAGTCACTTATAATACAATTTTTTGACACGTAATCCTGTATATAGTCCCTCAATAGCCACTCAAACATTTTACCCACGATGGATGTTAAGCTTACTGGTCTATAATTACCCGGTGAAGACCTAGAGCCCTTTTGGAAAATAGGCACCACATTTGCCCTGAGCCAGTCCCTTGGCACTATACCAGTCACTGGAGAATCTCTGAATATTATGAAGAGGGGGACAGAAATAACTGGTCCCAGGGCCTTGTGTACATTTATTTAACTTAGCTTGGACCATATCTACATTCATCCAATTCAGTATATCAACTGATATATTAACAGCACTGGCACCGGCTACATCAGCTGCTCTTCTGTTGTATATACAGATCTAAAGAACCCATTTAGTAACTCTGCCTTCTCTTGATCCCCTGTGACCAACTCCCCATTACCACTATCTAAGGGTCCTACATGTTCAGACCTTGGCTTTTTTGCATTTATATACTTGAAGAATTTTTGGGGATTTATTTTACTATCCTTGGCCACCTGCCTTTCATTTTGTATTTTTGCTAATTTTATTACATTTTTACAGATTTTATTAAGCTCATTGTAATTTAAAAAGGCTACAGCTGTACCCTCAGATTTGTATTTTTCAAATGCCCTTTTTTTGTCATGTATTGCCCCTTTCACAGAAGGTGTAAGCCATGTGGGGTTTCATTTAAGTCGTTTATACTTGTTACCTATAGGAATACATTTTGCACTATAATTACCCAAAGTAGATTTGAAAATCTCCCATTTATCATTTGTTCCATTATTTGACATTAGTTCTTCCCAGTCTATATCCTGAATTGCAGCCCTCATCCTGGGGAAATTGGCCTTCTTAAAATTAAGTGTTTTTGCCCTCCCAGCCTGTGTTTGTTTTTTACAGTATATGTAAAATATAACTATATTGTTGTGAAGGATGGAGTGGACAGAAGTTAATGTTTATAATAATTTTCTTTCTTTAATAAAATATAGACTATAGAGTTGTGTACATAATTGTGATGAAGCAATAGTAATAGGATTAGATAAGTATACGTGGCAAGATGGCCCCTGAACAGGGACTACGCACTAATAAAATAACAAGTCACTTCCTGGTATGAACAAACTATGAACTATGAAGACATATCTAAAGGACCAGATAAGGGTGAACCTATCCAAGGATGACACAAAGTAACAAGAGGCTTACAGTGATACGTGCTTTTATAAAAGTGTGATAACATGTACCCACCCCCAGGAGAAAGGAGATATAGAACAAATGTGTGTAATAAATAAATCAGTGACGCCTGATGCTGAGTGAGGAGCTTTGTACCAGACTCTGTGTGGTGTGATTCCTTTCGTACGAACTCAGCGTATTATCCCTGCCGGTTGAGACTGATTAGTACCCGAACATTTTGGCGCTCGACGTGGGGCCACACTCGAGGGATAAGCCGTGTCCGTGATCGACGACCCCCAGACGCCTCAACATCGAATCACCAGCCACGCTCCCAGGAAGTCTGATCAGCTTCAAATAAAACACGGTAAGGTTAAGTTCATGTTTATGAATATTGGCTCTTATCCGTGTGGGAGAGTGAGCAGGTGATAAGATACCGAGGTATTTGGAGTCGATCCCGGCCACACTCTCAGCGACAGAGAGTTAACCCGCTGTGTGGTTCCAAGAATCATAGTATAGATAGTCGCGTCTCGCCGGCATAGGTGATAAGTATAAGTGTAATAATTTAATTCGTCGCAGGGTATAGGTTGATACCATTAAGTCGACAGAGACAAATAGTCGCAGGGTATAGGTTGATACCATTAAGACGACAGGTGTAAGTGTAATAATTTAATTGGTCGCAGGGTATAGGTTGATACCATTAAGACGACAGGTGTAAGTGTAATAATTTAATTGGTCGCAGGGTATAGGTTGATACCATTAAGACGACAGGTGTAAGTGTAATAATTTAATTGGTCGCAGGGTATAGGTTGATACCATTAAGACGACAGGTGTAAGTGTAATAATTTAATTGGTCGCAGGGTATAGGTTGATACCATTAAGACGACAGAGACAGACAGTCAGTTATAATTGTGTTAAAAAAAAAATAAAAAAAAAATTGTGTTTTGTGTTCAGAAACATCGAGAATAAGGTTTCATTCTCAGGACGGTGTTAAATATAGAACAGTATGTTTAATGTGTTTAAAACAAAGAGACAGGCAAAGGAATGTGGTTCATTAACCGCAAAAGAGATAGTAGAAAAAAGAGAAGGCAAGAAGAATGTAGAAAATAGTAAGAAAGTTATGCACATAGGTGGCATATTTATAGATGGAAGAATGGGCTGCAGCTCTTAGGGAAAACAAGGGAAGATTAAGTGACGAAGGAAAGTTAGATGAAGCATTAGCTTGGCAAAGAACAGCCATAGCCATAACTAAAGACAAGTTTACTGAGCAAGAAATACGAGACAGAAAGGGTAAAATCATCAAATATGTGTATTACAAAGAACGTGTCCAGCCACCGCCCTATAATGGCGACGGTGGAATTCTAACTTCGTGGGAGTGTCCCAGTTGTGGTTAACAGAACCCGCCCCAAGTTGAATATTGTGTATCATGTCACTTTCCACGCCCCGATCCTCCCATATATGCCACGCCTTCGGCACCACTCCCCGCCCCAGGAGGCCATCTTGGTACACCTAAACCTGTTGTTCCGTTATATCCGGTACTCACACAAGAAGGTGGATTTTATAAGCCCCCTCCGTAGGATGTGGCCACGCCCGGCCCAACCAAATCAGTATGAAATAATCACCTTGTTAATTTTGTCATTTGTAGTGTTTTTTCTATTTACAGAAGTTCCAGTTTTAGTTCACTGATGAAACAACACGTCATCATAATATAGAGATGGTGGCCGTCAGATTGTACGGTTAAACATTAACGTAGATAATTCCTGTACAATGGTGTGATAAATGATTGCAGATACGTATGTTGTTTTGCCGGCATTGAAAGTGTTAAGATTGTGAGAAGCTGCGAGTTTGTGACCTCCCTCCCCCCTAAAGTGTGCTGTGTTTGAGAGGAGGAGGAGGGGGGCTGACTGGGTGCAGTCTGCAGGGCTGATGAGACAGAGGGATCTCAATATGCACTGCTGAGATATATATATATCAGTAATGTCTACAAACCTAAATACATTTCTTCTCTTTTGCGCAAGCGCTGTTGGTTATAAAAGTTACGATATTTATGTGTTATGATGTGATCAGATTTCATGTGTTTTGATGTTAATTCAGATGTATTAAACTACAGATACTGTGAGACACGGGGTTTTGAAAATGTATGTGCCCCCCACCGTTCCCTATTTTTATATACTGTTTATTGGTTTGCAGTAATTAATGTGATCAGAGATAATATTTTCTGTTTTATTGAATAACTAACTACAATTGTTTTGTTTTTGATTTCATACATGAGTTATGTCATTGTAAAGATCAAATGTTTGTCAGGAAAAAGTCATTTTTGTTTCAGGCTGTTGTACATTACAAGGGGTTAAATTAGTGTTATGTTGAGATGTAGTTGTGAACTCTGCTACATCACTCTCGCAGAGTCCACAAAGGGGGGAAGGGTGAAGGAACTGATCAGGTACAATTTTGGTTTATGTGTAAGAGACCATCCCCCTCCAGCAAAGTTACACAGGAGGCGAGGTGACATCACTCACACGAGTCTTTATGGATTTAGATGAGGGAGAAGGCAAAACAAAACTTGTCTGGACATTGTTAATTTGATGTAAAGTTTTTGGGAATGTTTTATTTTTATTTGTTTTTGTATTAATCAAGTATTTGCAGAACCTGATAAAAGTGAGATTCTCAAAGTATTCTGGATTATCAGCTGAATGAGGAGGAGTTGTGTTTGGTAGCGGCTTGTGACACCAATCCATGGAGTACCTCTACGCAAGCATATACTTTGTACTGTACTGAACAAAATGGACATGACACTGCGGTTCTCACACAAAGTCATGGACCACAGCAGAGCCCGATAGTATATTATTCAGCTAGACTAGACCCTGTGGCCCGAGGTTCCCCATCATGTGTGAGAGCTATCATTGCTGTAAATTCAATGTTAAACAAGGCCTCAGATTTGGTCCTGGCATTTCCACCACATGATATATATATTACTGCTATTCTAACTCAAGTACAACCTAAGCATTTGTCCACTGCAAGACATTTGAGATTAACCTGTGCGCTTCTTCTCCCTGAGCAGGTTACTTTACACCGCTGTACTACATTGAACCCAGCTACCTTACTGCCTTTGGAGCAAGGGGGGAGAAGACGTAGGTAAAGTATGGTCACAATTTTTGTCTGAAACTGATGAACATGATTGTATGGCCCTTATGGCCCAGGAAACAGTGGGCTTCGCACATGTAAAAGATACCCCACTCCAAAACCCAGACCTAAATACTCTTTGTGGATGGTTCAAGGTATTTTGTAGAAGGATCTTTTCTTACAGGATATGCAGTAACCACCGAAGATGTAGTCCTAGAAGCAGCCTCCTTACCAGCGTCCCGCTCAGCACAAGAAGCGGAGCTTAAGGCCCTGGCAGCAGCATGCCAACATGCAGAAGGAAAGACAGCAAATATATACACTGACTCTCGATATGCATTTGGGATTGCACACGATTATGGCCCCATATGGAGGGCAAGACAATTTTTGACCTCTGCAGGTACACCTGTAAAGAATGCAGACTTTGTAAAATATTTGATGGCGACCCTGATGTTACCCACAGAAGTAGCAGTAGTAAAGATAAAAGCTCACACTAAGGTGAGTTCACCAGAGACAAAAGGAAATGCCCTGGCAGACGAAGCGGCAAAGCAAGCAGCACAGAAGCTACCCGTGTTAGCAGCCGTATGTCAGATAAAAGATCCAGAGGAAACAAGACCAGCTGTAAGCCCGGAACTACGGCAAAAAACTTCAAGGACAAGCAACAAAAGAAGAAAAAGACAAGTGGACGGCCCAAGGAGCAACGCTACGAAAAGATGGCCTCTGGCAATGCCAGAATAAACTGTGCCTGCCTAAGACAATGTTCCCAATGATGGCCCAGATAACACATGGAGAGACACACCAATAAAAAACGGCAATGATGGACTTGGTAAACAAGGTGTGGTATGCCCCAGGGTTTAGTGTGATGGCCAGCAGTTTTACACAAGGATGCATGATCTGTGCAACACATAATATTGGAAGAACTGTAAAAGTACCACAGAAGCACACACCCAGACCTATATATCCGTTCCAGAGACTGCAGATAGACTATATTCAACTACCCAAAGTTGGTACCTAGGAGTATGTGCTTGTTTGTATTGATCTCTTTTCAGGATGGCCAGAAGCTTTTCCAGTAACCAAAGCTACAGCCGTAGCCACAGCAAAGAAACTGATCAACGAGGTGGTGTGCA
Source organism: Rhinoderma darwinii (assembly GCF_050947455.1). Lineage (NCBI taxonomy): Eukaryota > Metazoa > Chordata > Amphibia > Anura > Rhinodermatidae > Rhinoderma > Rhinoderma darwinii. The sequence goes on along the minus strand of NC_134696.1, from coordinate 41,210,496 downwards.
GATATGGAGTTCCAGAGGTGATCGAGAGCGACAGAGGAACTCATTTTACGGGTGAAATCATGAACCATGTGTTGTCAGCTCTAGGCATAAGTCAAGCCCTACATACACCATACCATCCACAAAGCAGTGGGAAGGTTGAGAGACTAAATGGGACTCTCATTGTGATCACTGTTACCGAGGTTTTCACGAACATTGACATTCCCAACAAGCTCTGCATTATTAGAAATGACCAGATCCAACAGAGCTTCACCTCTAGTCGGGTCTTCCACAAACATGTAATGTACTTACCTCTCTGTGGTCCAGCACCTTCTCTCCCTGCCAGCCGCCTGAATGAGACTCTTGTCGGCATTGGCAGGGATGTCAGGCGGTACAATAATCTGCAGGGGGAGCCCAAGCACATCAGGGTAAGGAAACCTACAACTGAACGAGCTTGTCATAGAAATCTATTTCTGCTTCTACTACAGTAAGACGGGACACCAAACCATTGCCTATTCTAGGCAACAACTGGCAAGATTTCAGCACCTGGGCTAATTTGGCAGGGATGTCGGGCGGTACAATAATCTGCTGGGGAACCTATGCAGATCGGGGTAACGAAACCTACAACGGAACGAGCTCGTTATAGAAATCTATTTTTCTGCTTCTACTAAAGTAAGACCGGACACCAAACCATCGCCTATTCTAGGCAACAACAGGCAAGATTTCAGCGCCTGGGTGAGTCCAGGGAAGCTTAAATAGGTGCACAGGTATTCCCTACTGATAATTCAAGAATTTTGTTGCCTGTCAAGCTGTCACATAACTATGATTCGGTTTGTATTAGGGCAGTGGCGTAGCTATAGGAGTAGCAATGGTTGCAGTTACGACTGGGTCCTGAAGCCATGGGCCCCCTGCACCACGTCTGTTTACAGTTACAGTAGTATCTGGGACTTATGTAGTAAACTACACAGGAACCTGTTACTACAGTAATAACTCCATGTACAGTGCATTTGGAAAGTCTTTAGACCCTTTCACTTTTTTAACATTTCGTTATGTTGAGGACTTGTGCTAAAATAAGAAAAAGTAAAGTCGGCTCTGTACCTTTAGTATTCCGTTTTTTTTGTGTTCCTGCACTGTATGCTAATGAGCATAAAAGAGTCATATCTTCGTTCAAAAAGAGTCTCATCTTGATTCCTCAAGCCTTTCTGTGTTAACCCTGCCTTCTTACTTTTGATTGATAGCTTACTTTTGATTGACCACATTCAAGGTCGGCCAGTTTTCGGCGGTGGTTGGGCATAAATAGAGGAATGAACGAAACTGCTGGGGGAGAAAGGCCTTTAGAGATAAGAGAGGTAAGAGAGGCGACCAAGAACCCAGGGGCGTAACTAGGAAAGACTGGGCCCCATAGCAAACTTTTGACTAGGGCCCCCCTCCCCTGCGTGTCACACAACCCCCCCCCTTGTAGATAGTGCCTTTTTTACAGCCCCCCCTGTAGATAACGCCATACAGCCGCCCCCCTGTAGATAACGCCATACAGCCCCCTTTGTAGATATCTACAGAGGGGGACTGTATGGCGTTATCTACAGGGGGGACTGTATGGTGTTATCTACAGGGGGTGTCTGTATGGCGTTATCTACAAGGGGGACTGTATGGCGTTATCTACAGGGGGGACTGTATGGCGTTATCTACAGGGGGGACTGTGTGGCGTTATCTACAGGTGGGACTGTATGGCGTTATCTACAGGGGGGACTGTATGGCGTTATCTACAGGGGGGACTGTATGGCGTTATCTACAGGGGGGACTGTATGGCGTTATCTACAGGGGGGACTGTATGGCGTTATCTACAGGGGGGACTGTATGGCGTTCCCTACGGGGGGGCTGTATGGTGTTCCCTACAGGGGGGGCTGTATGGCGTTCTCTACAGGGGGGGGCTGTATGGCGTTCTCTACAGGGGGGACTGTATGGCGTTATCTACAGGGGGACTGTGTGGCGTTATCTACAGGGGGGACTGTATGGCGCTATCTACAGGGGGGACTGTATGGCGCTAACGCCATACAGCCCCCACTGTAGAGAACGCCATACCACCCCCAGTGTAGAGAACGCCATACAGCCCCCCCTGTAGAGAACGCCATACAGCCCCCCCTAGGGAACGCCATACAGCCCCCCCCTAGGGAACGCCATACAGCCCCCCCCTAGGGAACGCCATACAGCCCCCCCTGCAGGGAACGCCATACAGCCCCCCCTGCAGGGAACGCCATACAGCCCCCCCCCTGTAGGAAACGCCATACAGCCCCCCCTGTAGGGAACGCCATACAGCGCCCCCCCCTGCAGGGAACGCCATACAGCCCCCCCCTGCAGGGAACGCCATACAGCCCCCACCCTGTAGGGAACGCCATACAGCGTCCCCAACCCCCCAAAAAAATGCGACCTACAGTGTGTCCTACAAATAACATGCATCCCCTATCCACAGGATAGGGGATACATGTGCGATTGCTGGCAGCGATAGGGAGAACGGGGGAATGAAAGTCCCCTAAAGTTCTCCATGACTAACCTCTGACTTCCGGCGTCTGTGTCGGCAGCTCAATAAAAATGAAAGGAGCGCTGGTCACGCATGCGCACAAGCGCGACCGGCGCTCCATTCATTTCTACGGAGAAGCCGACACAGACCCCGGAAGTCCGAGGTTTGTGATGGAGAACTTCAGGGGACTTTCAGTCCCCCGTTCTCCCTATCAATGCCAGCGATCACACATGTATCCCATATCCTGTGGATAGGGGATACATGTCTTTTGTTTAACGGCAGAGCGGGGAGATACCTCCCTGCTCTGCCATAGTGGTCAGTGGCGTCCCGCTGTAGCAGCCATAGCGGCTGCTAGCGGAGCCTGCGGCCATGGTGGGGGCCCGTGCCGGCGGGCGACACGGGCCCCCTCATGCCGCGGGCCCCGTAGCAGCTGCTGCGGCGGTAGTTACGCCACTGCAAGAATCCAATGGTCACTTTGTGTGAACTCCAAAGATCCTGTGTGCAGATGGGAGAAACTTCCAGAAGGTCAACCATCACTGCAGCACTCGCCAATCTGGGCTTTATTGTAGAGTGGCCAGAAAGAAGCCTCTCTTTAGTAAAAGACACATGAAAGCTCACCTGGAGTTTGCAAAAAAGCACCTAAAAGACTCTCAGACTCTAAGAAACAAGATTCTGTGGTCTGATGAAACCAAGATTGAACTCTTTGCCCTCAATCACCTGCCCAATACCATCCCTACAGTGAAGCATGGTGGTGGAAGCGTCATGCTGTTGGCTGTTTTTCAGCAGCTGGGACAGGGAGACTGGTCTGGGTTGAGGGAAAGATAAATGGAACAAAATACAGAGTTATTCTTAATGAAAACCTGATCCAGAGCGCTCTGGGCCTCAGACTGGGCGGAAGGTTCACCTTCCAACAAGACAATGACCCTAAGCACACAGCCAAGACAACACAGTAGTGTCTTAGGGACAACTCTGTGAATGTCCTTGAGTGGCCCAGCCAGAGCTCTGACCTGAACCCAATTGAAGACCTTAAAATGGCTGTCCGACGGTTCCCATCCAACCTGACAGAGCCTGAGAATGACAGAGCCTGCAGAGAAGAATGTCAGAAAATCCTCAAATCAAGGTGTGCAAACCTTGTCGCATCATAACAAGACTGGAGACTGATATCGCTGCCAAAGGTGCTGCAACTAAGTACTGAGTAAGGGTAAGGCCACACGGAGCGGCCCTGACACGGTCGCAACGGGGCCAACAACCGTGCCGGCACCATGTTCGGTGCGGCTGTCAAATAGCCTGTTAGCGGCCGCATGTTAATGCAGATAAAGCGTCCCTTTATCTGCAAAATCGTGCGGCCAAGAATTAATGCACTCTTTATGGCTGCACGATTTTGTAAGTTACAACAAGTTACCCCCTATTCATTCAGAAAAAGCTGAACACTGCACTCGACTATCTCCGGCGCGCCCATAGAGAATGAATGGAGCAGCAGTGCGCATGAGCATGTAACCGGAATACCCCTTAACAATGTATTTGACAGCCGCGCCTACATAGTGCCAGCACGGTTGTTGGCAGCGTTGCGACCGTGTCAGGACTGCTCCATGTGGCCTTACCTTTAAGGGCCTGAATACTTATATCAATGCAAGATTTTAGTTTTTCCTTTTCAATAAATTAGCAAAGATTACTAACATTCTGTTTTCACTTTGTCATTATGGGGTATTGAGGGCAGAATGATGGGGAAAAACGTGATTTTTTTTTTCCTTTCCGTACAAGGCCCCAACATAACAAAATGTGAAAAAATTTAAAGGGTCTGAAGACTTTCCGAATGCATTGTACTTACCTCTACTCTCCCGAGTCAGGCCCTCTTTGGTTCGGGGTGCAGCGCTGGGTCCTGATGCTGTTCGACGTCAGAACACAATGTTGTGTATTGAGAGGGAAAAACATATGTCTTGGGGCTTGTGCCCCTGAACTTTTAAGACCCTAACAACGCTCCCGGCTGCTAGTGCTGCATCAAAGGGACACTTAAGAGACCCAGCGATGCAGCTGAGAGTTACTGGGGGCTGCGGCCGTCAAGCGGGAAGAGAACAACTATTCCACCGAAGTCCATGAGTATTTAGCTACGCCCCTGACGCGATGCATCATGGCCACATAGTGTTACATATATTGCAAGACTTAACGCAAGTCTTGTAGGTTCGGCTGCTGTCTGGGACAGGACTAAATACACAAGTATAGTTCTGGAACAAACCACACAAAAAAAATAAAATAAAACCAAACATATTTTTGTATGATTTTTTTTAAATTTTGTTTTCTAGGAACGGATTTCCCTTCGAATTCTGTAACTAAAAGCAATGCAGTCTTGTCACAGGCGTACTTCCCCCTCTAGTTATCATGAGCTGACACATATAGATCTCATTTAGATCTTCAGGAGACATCGAAAAATACTTATATATAATGTATGGGATTTTACATAAGATCAGACAAAGACAGAAACCAATCCTCTGCAGATTTCTTCGCGTGCAATGTATTTTCACTAAATGGTCTCAACTCAGGCTTAATAATTGAAATAATTTATTAGTCGACCAATTTGCAGCAACAAATTGCCAGGGACAAGTCTGAAATTGAGGTCATGTGCTTTATGTATAAATCATGAGAGACCGATGATCAATATGACACAAACAGAAATCTAATGAGTTATTTATCAAAATCAACCTGAAACTAAAAGCAATGTATAAAATGTGTGTGAGTGATTGACATATATATATACATTTAGGTCCAGAATTATTTGGACAGTGACACAATCTTCATGATTTGGGCTCTGCTGCCACCACATTGGACTTGAAATGAAACAACTGAGATGCAATTGAAGTGTAGACTTTCAGTTTTAATTCAAGGGGTTGAATAAAAATCTCCTGTGAAACGTTTAAGAATTGCAACCATTTTTCTACACAGCCGCCTCATTTCAGGGGCTCAAAAGTAATTGGACAAATTAACATTATCATAAATATAACTGTATATATATTAATTTCATTAGAATTTGGTGATAACTCTTCATTTCTGTATAGGGTAATAATGACTCCCAAGGACATATTAACTTTTAGTCTCAATGATAAAGTTGTAAGTTTTGTGTGCCGCCATATGGTACCTCCAAGCAGTAACGTATTTCAGACATATTCAATGCTTCTATGGGAGAATACCTCCGTAATACAGGATCCGATGGAACATGCCACCATTTTTGTTTTCTCCTGGATTAGATATGAATCTGTAAGAAAGAAAACTCTGTATGCCTCTGCATTGATTCAGAGTTATAGAGAGGTACTGAATTGTCCGAAAGATTTCTATAGGTGCGGTATTATGGGTCCGTACAAGTTGAGACCTTAAACCTTTTAGACACAAGTGAAAAAAGAATGGCCATGAGCTACAGATAGTATTAACAGGCCAATTCTGTGCAACTCCAGCTGGTCATAGATTCTCCAAGTGGTACGGAGTGGGGGATATGACAAGAAGTGGTCAGTATTTTACAGCATAAACTGAGTTAGATTGGCCCATGCTGGCAGTTTGGGGATAAGCAAATATGATTAGGACAAGATGGCCAGCTAGATAATAGTTGCTTTTGTCCAACCTGACAAGTAGAAGCACCAATGCTTTGGTAACCACCAAGAAACAATAATATAAGGCATTTAGCAATCAGATCCCACTCCTTTTAGATTAAGGAAAGACCCTTCATGTTTCTGAGGCTACATCCATACGAGCGTGAAAAACGTGTGTGAATCTGGTCCGTGTGTGTTGCGTTATGCATCAGTGTGCTTTGCGAGGGGAATGAGTTATTCACGCACTCGCTAAGCACATCTTTTATTTTTTTATTATTTTCAATATAATTGATGCGCAAATCACGCATGGTTTTCACGCACACATTGACTTCAATGGGCGCGTAGGTGCGTGATAACGCACCAATATAGGACATGCAGTGAGTTTCACGCAACGGACTCTCGCTGCGTGATAACTCCTGCATGTTTGAACGGCCCCATTGAAATCAATGGGTCCATGTGCTGCGCGTGATTTCCATGCCCGGCACACGGACGTTATTGACGTTCTTCTGAATGAGCCCTTAGGAGTCAGGACGTGATTTTTCTCAAATAATTTGAATAGTTACAATGTCCCCCCAGAGGGAAGGGTCTCATTCAAATGATGGCGGGCAGGAGACTTTATTTGCCGCACCGATCACCTCCAGTTCTGGGGCTTGCCATACTGAATATTTACAAAGTTGGAGAATACCTGACATTTTTCTTCTTGGACAATATAAAATATGTATTTTTCTGCCTTTGTTCCCTTTCTACGAGTATAATCATTGATTGTCAGGATGAATTCATCACAAGAATGACAGATGTTTTCCTGGAAGGATCTTCTTTTTGCAGTAAACGCTTCTAATTAACATCAAAGGGTTGATATGCAGCTCAAGGGTCCACCGGGGCTTTTACAACCTTAAATATATTTGCTTTTTGACACATCCTCTGAGAAATCAGTAGTCTTCTTCGCCTTCTGCACCTATCATACGATCTAGTGCATCTCCCCACATCTTGCACTGGCTCACACTCTGTCCATTACAAATCATACTAGCAAAACACATAGGCCCATATTTACTAAGACTGGCATTTCATACGCCAGTCTTAGAGGGAAGCCCGCTGGAGTAGGATGCAACAAACATCATACATTTGTTGCATCTTGGGCTGTCTGTGAGCCACAAACTAAAATCTACACCAGCTGCGAGCTGACAGATTTCCACTATAATTGACACCAATTTTTGGTGTAAATTATACTTAATTTGTCGTGCCTCCAATGGCCCTGCCTTCCACTAATCCCCACCCACTTTTTTAAAAGAGGCAAGAGCAGCGTAAAAGTGAAAAAAAAAACGCTTTGTGCGCAAAACAGGTTTGCGTCAGTATTTTAGACCTTTTTTTAAGCCACTAAAGTGATGCAAACCTGTTAATAAATTCCCCCGTAGACACAGGGTATCAATGTAGAAAGGATTTTTTATGCATACATGATTTTTTTTATATATTTTTGAAGATAAAATGCTTTTTAAAGGGTAACTGCAGTTTCATCAAACTTTTGATATGTTATAGAGACATATCAGAATTTTGGATCAGTGGGGTCCACCGTTGCTGAATCGGCGGGGGTCTCAATACCTGCACCCCCATCGATCTAAACTTCTGATATGTCCCTATGCCATTTTAAAAGTTTGTTGAAAGTGTAGATCCTCTTTAATATTTCATCTTTTGTTTTAACTGTGCGTTCTTGTGTTCCTTAGGACATGTTTGCAGACACATGATACAGTACAGAAAATCTGCAGCGGAATCGAAAAAAAAAACTGCAGATAAATCTGCAGCAAATAGTACGTTTTTGTTGCGTATAGTGCTGCTTTTTTTTCCACGCAGGTTTTACCTGTGAATTTACATTTATTAAAGCCAACTATATGTGCACTTCTAGCGGCTTTTAGTCTGCAAACGTGGTACAAACTGTAACAAAACAAATCTGTTGCGGAATTTCTGCTTCTCATTCAAGTCTATGGACCAAACACACAGCATCTCCGTACAGAACATGCAGCAGAAATTGACATGCTATGGAATTGAAAGTCGACCTCAGAACTATTCTGCATTTTTTTTCCGCAGCGTGTGCCTAAAATTTGCTAAATCTCATTCATTTTGCTGGTACCGTAAACGCTGCAGAATTGCTGCACAGAATTCCATTGCGGAAATCCTGCAGCGTTTACGCTACGTGGGAACCCGGCCTTATTGTTCTTACTGGTAATGCTGGCAGCAAAACGCAAATTAAAAAACAGATCTGGTCAGTTAGGTCAGTAAGTCCAGGTCATATTAATATTCATAATTATTATATTATTATATCATCATCATCATCATTATTATTATTATTTATTATTATTGTTATTATTATTATTATTATTATAATAGTTGTAGCAAAACAATCAACATGGAGGCTCTTGTTCCATTTTAGGCACAATTCACACAGGAATATTAGGGACCTGTATCATGTGGCCACAATGTATTTCAATAAGGGAGTGCCTATGGCATTGCTTTTTATCTTGTCTGAATATAAAAAAAACATATCCATGATTTGCAGAAAGCATGCTCCATCGGATGCTGGATCTTATACGTATCTCCCCTCTAGAAGTATTATTTCAGTGTTCCTAGGGGGGGAAATAGGGTGCAATATACCCAGAACTGAACAGTACTGACTGCAAAACAGTAAGGCCTCATGTACATGAGCATTTCTGTCTGCAATACACTGTCATTTTGCTGTCATCAATATTCATTGGCTAAAAAGAATCCTAGCTGATGAGAAGAGAACAGTACGGCCTCATGCTTTGCAATGTGCAAGAAGCCTGCCATGTGTAAGGCAGTACATAGAGTCCCTACAGTTCTGTATTACAGTCTTAGGCGCTCTGCGTGCCACCCACCATATGGGGTATCTCCATGAGGCACCCTATGCTCCCCTTGAAGCAAGACTGTGCACCCTAGGGGAGAATACCTCTGTAATAGAGGCAAAGTATGGACCCACAGTATGGACCCATAGATTTCTATGGACGCCTTATTACAAATCCCCCCCCCCCCCTACACATGAGTGAATGCTTGTTTTATTTATATCTGATACAGCAACATTTCTTATGGCACCACATTGCTGAAATTTACTGTTTAAGAATCTTCACTTATATGTGATAAAGCTGGAAAAAATATGGAACTGTGTCAAAGGTACATCAATTAAAATACCTATTTAAAGATGGCAGCCAGATGGATGCTACAGATACACGGGTGACACTTAGGCTTGATATATGCAAGATCTATAATGCTTCTGTAATTGAAAATGATGTCATCCTAAATGGAAAGTGCTACGCATGCTGACAGCTAAGACAATTCTGAGTAATGTCAGGGTTCATTCTCCCTGGTATTCAGACGAGAGAGTGAAAAGGTTGAAATAAATTCTCCTAAGCTGCACAATAGTGCTAATATAAGATTTTATGTGTCACTGACGTCACAATTGTGATAACTGCAGACATGGTGGCATACGGTCATAAAACCCAAGCAGTATGACCATTCTGATAATATACACTGACAACTCATAGCTGTTACCCTGAAAGTCACGCCAAATACACCCCAAAAACAAATAGCAGGTGTACAGTAAATACACTTTAATAACAGTGCATATATACTGAATAATTCTCCGATAGTATACACGGCCCATAAATATAAAGTAGCCAAACTAATTAAGGGGTGAGGGGAACCCCTGTGACCTCTGGGTGAAGGGTTAGGACCCTGGTGAATCTGACCCTGATTATAAGTGACGGACCCATAAAGCACATCTGTCACTTATTGATCTGAAACCCGCGTCTACGTCTTACACGTTGGCCGCCATTCAAAGAAGAACAAAGCAAGAAATCAAAGAAAAATCTATAATTAATCACTGCCAGGAATAAGAGAATATGATATAAACAAAGTATTCACACCCTCTGGTGCTGAGGAACCATTGGAAGGACTTGTGTCACCCACACACCACTCTCCCTTCTAGTTGGATATCCTAGGTTTCCCCAAGGCATTGAGTATCTCATGATAATATGGATTGCTAGTGGTGCTAGTGGTTGACTGTGCTTCACACCCAAGACGTCTTTGTTTTGGGTGTATCAAAAGCATCCGTATTGTGAAGATTATGCATTGATTTAGAAGAGTACACCCAACTGAAATTGGACTGCAACCTACTGGTTCTCTAGGCAATCTTTGGCCTCCAATCTCTTCCCCTCATTACTTTCCTCTTCTATGATACTCTTACTATTTTTCTCCCTTATTATCTAGTCCCCTCTATTCTTCTACATCCTTTTAAATCCTTTTGACCCACCCTCTCCCCTGAGGGAACAAGTGCACCCCATTTGGCAACGACCCAACATTCTCCCCTTTCCCCCACTTTGTTTATGTTTTATGGAAATTTAGGTGAAATTGGATTATGATTAATGGAGAACATTTTACAAGGTCTGGGCCACATGGGTGAGATATTTTCAGGGCCCAGGATTTTGGGGTGCTATTTTGGTACTACAAAGCATGGTCATTTTTTTATGATCGCCAAGATGGCTCTGCATATTCAGCCATAATGGATCTGCAACTGTGTGACAACCAGTAAAGCAACCCCTTTCCCCATCACCTCCACACCTTTTCTCTTTTTATTCTTTTTTTTCTTTCTTTGAATTCTTTCTTTCATAACTCTTCCCTTTTGGCAACATACATGATCTATTGATCGACAGGGTCCACATGTCTAGCCTACTATACACTTAAGTAGCATACAACATTATAGCAGTAAGGCCATGTTCACACTGAGTTTTTTGCAGGCAGAAAATTCTGGCTCCCATTTTTTTTAAGTGTTTTTTTGCCGCAACTTTAGCCGCATTTTTTTTTTACCTCTATCTGCAATATGCGAGGGAAAAAACGCAAGCTGTTTCTGCCATAAAATCCATTAAAAACACGTCAAAGAACGTCACGGCTGTTTGCGATGTTTTTTTTCCGTCTCCCATTGATTTCCATGGGGTTTTTTAGGCGGAAAACGCCTCAAGATAGGGCATGTTGCTTCTTTTTCCCGCTAGTGTTTTTTTCCTCCACTTCCTATTGAAGTCAATGGGAGGCAATTTTGGCCATTTATTTCAGCGGTTTTTGTGGCAAAAAAAAGCGTTAAAAAAACCTCTGTGTGAACAGGGCCTAAATGAAACAGATAAACAGTTTATGGTGCATATCACACATGGAACTTTATGTGGTTTTAACATTGATCTCAATGGGGGGAAAAAACTCCAAAAAACAACACAGAAGCCCATAAGCAAGAATTAAAACTGCTGCAAAATCTCAGCATGAAACTGCAATGAGTGAATAAGAATTGAAATTCCCAATCACTAACCCTTTCTATATCCAGAATATCCTACGTGTAACAATAAAGCAGACTATAAAGGACAAGAATTCTATTCATGTATATTGAGGGAGTACGGTAAATTAACTGAATGTGGTAGTAATTAATTAAAATGCCTCTTTTGGTATTAGGGCTTTACTATGGCATTAGGCAGGTCAGGATTTAAGGATATGCTTAATTAGGCACAGATGAGACAGCTGTAAAAAAAACATGAGCCCATCTGTGTTTTAGCCAGGTCATCAATTATAGAAAGGCACATGGCACATCTTCATTTTCTGAATGCCAACGTTGCCTATACCATTTAAACATCTGTAATAGCCTGATGATATGTCTACAGCTCAATGTGTGTGTCACATGGCAGCCGCCACTGGTGGCAATGGACTGTGACTTCCGTAACATCCAATACTGTTGCACAGTTGTCTTCCATAGAAGTGAATGGAAACTGACAGAATCATACAATAATTCAACAGACCTTAATAATGGGAAAGGAAGGTAGAGTGTCTCGAACTGCACACAATCTGCATCTATCTCATGCAGAATCACACTCTTCTGCCCATAGACAATGGTGGCGCTGTTTCTGGAAGAATGTATTCAGGTTCTTCTTAAAAGGGTTTTCCCATCAGGGACATTTATGACATATCGCACCTATCTCCAGAACGGGGCCCCTTAAACCCCCGTTCTACTGCTCTGTGTTGTGTCTGAAGCGTGTGACCATGAATTACGGAAACAGCGTAGTTCGCTGGGCTACGCTGTTTCAGTAAGTCCCATAGTAGTCAATGGTAGTTACAGAAACAGAGTAACTCTCATGCTACGCTTTTCATGGTCGGGAATCCCACGCTTCAGCCACAACACAGGGCAGTAGAACAGAGTTTAGGGAACCCCGTTCTAGAGATAGGTGCGGGTCCCAGATGTAGGACCCGCATCTATCTGACATTTATGACACATCCTGTGGATATGTCATAAATGTCTCTGATACGAGAACCCCTTTAACTTATACAATCCCTTTGTGCTAACTCGTTTACAAAAATATACAGATACAACTGGTGCCAAATTTGTAAACATACGGGGGCAGATTTATTACTAACGGTGAAGCTACAGGCGCTAGACTGAAGATGCGTCACATTTTTCAATGATGTGCACGCTGTTTGATTTGGCGCATCTTGGCGTATATTAGATTCCTTTCCATTCTTTACACCACCTATCGGGTGGTATATTTTAGACCAGTATTCTGCGCCACAAAACTGGCCAATGTAAATGTTAAATCTGGTGCATTTCACAACTTGACAAATCGACAGCCTTATTCTAAGTATGCTACCCGACGTGGCGAGCATGTTGCAAATCAAGGTTCTTTCTGGCGCACGCATTAATACATTTGGCCAACAATACATGCGCCAAGAATATAGACGCACAAAATGCCAGAACCGAGGCGCAAAGAGAATAATAAATCTGTACGTATTACCACATTTTATTAGACATATTGACACCTCCAATAATTACCATTGGCAGTAGCAACAGAACAACATATTCATGTATAAAGTTATATATGTCTAGAAATTGTGCACAATGTCAGAGATGTTGTACGACACCAGTTTACAATACACTACTTTTACTTTTCAGATATATGTTGCCTGTTACAGCAACTCGCACCAAAATTATACATCATGAAGAATTGACATTATTAAGACATATAATAATGTAGACAGATAACATTACAGAATGACAGCCATGATGGGAACAGATCTCCTCCTATGGTAACACTGGTTTATGAACCAGTAGGCTATGAATGGCAGCCGTGAGACATAATCCTCACCATTTCACCAGCTTGCCTCCCATGGTTCTGATTCAAGCCTTTGGCATCACAAACTCTGTAGTCATGCAGCTGTGCCAGCCACGCGTAGTTTATTAGCCACGTCCTCTCCAGATGCTTACTGGCCACCACTGTTGCTGCTACCTGTTTACAGAGCCCGACAACGCTGCGATTCCTCCATTATCTGTAGTTCAGCACTTCCCAGCAACAGGAATGATTTATTCCATGTCCACATCCAACATCCCAGTCTCCTGCACATGCACAGACCTCCCTGGGCGGTTTTCATTGCAAGCCCCTAGCTCCATTACACGCTGGGTTTTCCCATAACCCTTCAGCCTGTTTTCCGTCCTCTTGGTAGCATTCTAGGTACAGGCAGATACCGTCTCCATTTCTGCCATGAAACAAATGAACAGCATCTTCTCAGCAGGAGCGTTACAGTGCAGCCATCCTTGCCCTGATCGGAGCTGTTCACTGATCTCTTTTACAGGCTTCTCTTTTGCTTATTTTGTGAGCTGTCGGTTTTCCTCGTTCTGTCACCCTGAGCCTTGCAGAATATTCTTCCCACCCAGTATCACAAGAAGATGAATACAGGCTTAGGATGAGGGGGGAGGGAGGTCCTCATTATCCAATAGGCAAAGGGGATGTCTTGGTACCCTGGGAATAAGTGTGATTTTTTTTTTCTTTTTTGGCATCTTTTATCTGAATTATTTATATACACAACCCGTCAGGATGGAACAATGTTAACGTAATAAATGACAATGTTTACTCTTTTAGCTAAAAATATATGGCTTCTATGTGAATTTGTAAAAAAATTAAAAACTTTTATGTAATAATACATAATAATAATATCTAAATAATAATATCTAAATTAGATAGATAAGTCAGTTGGCAGACCGATAGATATTTTATATATATATATATATAAAAATATATAAAAACACAGTACATATGATTTCTTTCAGACTGGTATCACTAGTGGCCGTATTATCAGATTTTCTGGATTATCAGACGTTTATATGAAAGTGTATATATATATGCCGGGTCTAGTGAAATTCCATGTTATATTGAAGTTCTGTGATGAATAAAAGTAGAAGATTATCAGACTTTTCTGGATTATGATATGGCGGATTAAAGGAATCTATATATGTTTTTGCATGTGTATTGAAGGATTGACATACATGTTTAATTTTTACTAAACAGTAAAGTAATGTAACCTTTATAATTGAAATTGTTCTTGAATATCTATTTACATTATACACACATCCATGATTCCATGATTATATATTTGATATAAAAGATACAAAGACATAGATAATGAAGTAGTTAAGAAAATCCTAAATTTATCCAGCATCAACAAAATTATAAATCAGTAACGCTCGTAACCTGATCATTGCCCTGCATCAATCGGCAGCGCCACCAGAGGAAAAATGAAGCATTACACAGTTACTGTTCAAATCATTGGGCCATCCGTGTAATGTAAGGACGAGACGGGTCCATCACAGCAAGAGACGCTCTTTGGAGCCACTGTCTACTCTCGACAATAGAGGCGTCCTGAACAATGGACACCTCCCTTGTTTAATTCATTACTCCCTAATATCGTATTTCAAATTGCGTTTTCTAAACCAACCAAACCCCTTTTGGAAAGAGAATCTATTTTTGGCTGTTTCAGTTTATACAAATAGTTAATAATATGGACCTATTTTATGTATGCAGATATTTGCATTCAGGTCTGCGCTGCAGGATGGACTCACTACAGGGAGTTAGTGAATGAGCATAGTGTGTCTAATACAGAATCCATTCTATGGGTGCCTTACAGACACCAATTAAATCCTAATTAAATAGCAAATGATATCCATGGCCATAATTTAGATAATTATCTGTAACAAGCAGCTCGATAGACAAAGTACGGTTCTATAGGGGATATTCATGAAGTCATTCCATAGCACAAATTTATAGACTATGCAATCATAGTATCTGCAATTGTTTAATCTGGAGATAAAGCATATATGAGTACATAAAATATATTTAAAGGGGTATTCACACAAAGCCATTGAAGGCCCTTTTACACTTATATGAACGCTCGTTTGATCAGCTGATGAACGAGTGTTTTAACTGATCGTATTGTTTATGCAGAAATAAATATTATCATTGTCGGCAGCACATCTCTCTGTGTAAACAGGGAGATGTGCTGCCGATATGATGCAAATGCATGGGGACCAGTGATCGTAGTATCGATCACTCATCACCATACAAAACCAATCATAGGTCCTCTTGAAAAGAACAAACGAGCGCCGATCGGTGCTTGTTTTCACGGCCCATATTGGCCCATGTAAAAACACCTTTAGGGACAGTTTTAGTTCCTGTTGCTGGTAGAGGGTAGGCCATAAAAAAAGGGTCGCTCTCCAATTAAATTAATGGAAATACGGAAAGTGCTTGACTCCTGAATGGACCTACAAGGTCTGAGTTTGTATGGGCAGGTTTAGGTGTTATAACACATGCATACAGCAAAACTGTAATATTACATATAAATATAAGGGTACCTATACACATTACATAAAAGTCGGCCAAACGCACCAATTTTGGCGGGACAAGATGACTATCGTCTATGGGGGGTCTCCTGACTTTCCCAGAGGGATCTACACCAAGCATATGTCAAAGAAAAGAAGCATTGGACATGTTTAATTTCAACATGCCTGATCCTTTGTCCCCGCATGAGATAAGTCGCTGTCAGAGGTGTCTGGCAGCGGCTTATTTCCATCTCTCCATTGTAAACAAATGCTCCGCCGAGGCACGTGTACATATGTATGGGGGAGTCAGAAGGATAGCTTTCGGCCGCACAAGCGTAAGGATACGGGCAGCTGAACAAATGGACACAGTAGTAAATAAAAATTACAGTTCAGGGCAGAGATCCTGCAGTTCTGTACTTGAGCCGGATACAAGTCTTTTACTATAGGATGATGTATTTAGGGGTTGTCTGGTTTAAAAGACCCATTGTCAAATAACCTATAGGGGCATTCTGAGTTAATAGCGCAGACTCTCTGAATCATAACAATCCAGCTGAATGGCCATCTTTATTGTGTAGACAGGTCTGAAGACTGATGACATGTCTCTGCCAGTTTAGGGGTTGTCTGCCGATAACACCCCATATTCATCTAAAAGGTCCTCGCTCAAACTTTTTTTGCTGGGGAAACAGCCGGCTAATCTTTTCCACTGTAGTAACCTACATTGAAATGAAAGGGCCATCCATGTAATGCAGACCCTATTACATCTGTTGCCATGAGAGGACATATAAAAAGGGGTTGTCCAAAGTAACGGACGACCTCAATGCTGTGGGCCAGAGAATCACAGATACGGCAGTAAAAAAAAGTTCAAATGATTGAAATATTTTGCTGTTAGCGAATGGAAATCCTCTTTACATTCAAAGGCTAAAATCCCATAGTAACTCGCTGAGGCAAGAGCCATCGGCCTGGTGTCCAGCACAGTGGAGAAATTAATCTAGCTCACACAGGACAGCCCACACTAATACATTGTAACTAATACATTGAAAAATGAGGGAGAAAACACACTGATATATGTGTTTTTGGGAAAATGTCTAAAACCACTTTGTGATATCACGTTTCTACATACGGTTTTTAACTAGGTGATTTTTTTTCCCATTGAAAACAATAGAGAGGGAAACTGTAGCAAATCCACAAATCCTGTGGACACGTCTCTCTGATCCTATCTGTGACAACTGTTGTAGGCCTGCTCTGTCTGTGGGTGATCTGTGGAGCTGAGAACATGGGCAGAGAGACAACTAACTGCTGACAGTTGCTACTTCACTGCTTACATGTGCCACCAGGAATGCAGGGCACTATCAGTATGAGGGATGTAGCAGATGGAGGAAGTTGATCTCTCCCCCAGCAACAGATCCTAGCTTCAGTTATGTAGTGTGCTGAAGGTAGGAGGGGGACAAAGAAATGGAAACAAATGGGTAGGAATTTTAAATAATAAAAACACCCATTTACCTTACCATCCTATAGTATAGTATTCTATAATAGTATGACATCAGAGGAATAGCCTTTTTACTATGGCAATTTTATTTTCTAATATAAAACCCATGCTTTAAGATATAACATTGCTGTATATAGAAAAACAGGAGCCTACCTAGATGACTCAGATGGAGAATGGCTTCCTTGATGACCTTCATATTGCTGCACCATGGCCCGCACACTCCAGTATGGGTTTCCAATCTCTTCATCCATACTATTGTTCCTATAGATTTTAATATACTGTTACTGACTCATCTGCGAATCATCAGTAGTGCAAATGTGTGTAATTCAGGGTCAAAGAGTTATTAGACTGTTACAAAGAAAACTGATAGGTGTGAACAGCATTTCACAAGTAGCTTGTCTCCAGTGTGTCCGTAATGGCCATCTATATGCATATCCCCGGACATGTCCTTATTGCGGGAGCGGGAACAATACTTTCTCATCTATGAGTTATTGCGTACACCTATACCGACCATACACTCATTTTAATGTCCGGCGTGTAATGCTACATCCACCCTGCAGAAATGTGTGGCTGGCGTGGCTTACTCTGGCGATGACAGCTGATTTCTGATGGTTAGTGAAACCGGAGCCACGGCGACTTTTTAAAAAAGGGGCTGTCTTTACGAGAGGACCCCTATAAGGAGCTTGTATTGAGTTCATGAAGTCTGTTATCCATGCCTGCATGTTTATGAGGGAGTTGAGGGAGATCTCATATGTATGGCTAACTTTTGTCGGTGCAATCTTGTAAAAAGTCTGAGTGACTGGATGACTAAACACAGTTCTCTAAATCTACAAAAATACCTGAAGTTTTTGCAGCTTTCATTCTCAGCTCAAACCAGTGAAATATTGTGCAGTGTAAATTATTGACGCCCAATTCGTGCAGCATTCCCCCATCTTACCCTTATTGCTATCCTTCGTTAATAAAAAAACAGGGGAGGCCTGCAGAGCAGTGATCCTCCTATCCGGCCTTCAAGCCCACTATAGATTTAGGTATAGGTTTTCATGTTAAATACGTTTCTTTGTGCTTAGCTTTTATATAGCCACCCTGCACCAGTTCTGTCATTCCAGCAGTGATTTATATACACAGTAGCAATAACTCTGTCACCTCACTGGAAGAAACATAAATAGCCAATAAAGCCGCCAGCTCGCAGTGATAATGCCTTATATTTCTCACAGAGAAGAAAATGTCACTGCATCAGATAGCAAAGGGTTATTCATCGGAGGGGATTCGGGCCGCGTGTTGCTATAGGAAACAAACTGCAGACCGCTCCTAACGCACCACTTATGTCAATGTAAATTATAGCACTGATGTCGGAGAGGAAGCAAACAATAAGCCAAGGCTAAGCATCAGCTCTGCTCTCAACCTACGTAGCGCTAGAATTACCAAGAATCAATTAAATCCCCAGGTAATGATCAAGACAACAAGTAGTACTGACCAGACTAAAGTCAAGAAAGTCACAGTCACTTATGACATTGTGGATTGAATGGAGTATTTCTGCACTATTTATTTTCATAGGTTATATGAATGTAGTAGAGCTGAATTTGTTATATATCCCTGGAATGGTAGCACAAGAATTGTGTCAGAGATTTCTACATATTCCCTTTAAGATAAATTTGCCCAAAATCCAATGGAAAACAAGATATAACACATCATCAAGCCAGTGATCACTGTACAGATAATTTAGCTAATATAACCAACAACTAAAGTTGGTCACTCACGTAAGATAGCTATCAGATTAAAGTGACCCTCCTGTTCACAGTAAAAACGTCACTATACATGCAAACCTGGTGCCCTCCTTTTAAATGTTGCTGGTGCGTGTAATCCCATTCTTAATCCCCTCTTCATGAATGTAAGGGTATGTGCACACACACTAATTACGTCCGTAATTGACGGACGTATTTCGGCCGCAAGTCCCGGACTGAACACAGTGCAGGGAGCCGGGCTCCTAGCATCATACTTATGTACGATGCTAGGAGTCCCTGCCTCGCTGCAGGACAACTGTCCCGTACTGTAATCATGTTTTCATTACGGGACAGTTGTCCTGCAGCGAGGCAGGGACTCCTAGCATCGTACATAAGTATGATACTAGGAGCCCGGCTCCCTGCACTGTGTTCGGTCCGGTACTTGCGGCCGAAATACGTCCGTCAATTACGGACGTAATTAGTGTGTGTGCACATACCCTAAAATAGCCGCCAGCTTGTTAAAAAACCCTATGCCCAGGATCCTTCGGTAGTCTGAGACATCCCCCCCCCCCCCCCCCCCGCTTTCGGATGGACCAGCTCCAGAGGGGGATGTGTCTCAGACTACCAAACCTTACTGTGCATAAGGTAGTCTGAGAAGCTGGCGGCCAATTTATAGACATGGGACGTACGACAGCAGCAACATTAAAAGGAGGGCACCAGGTATGTTTACATTCTGCCGCCATACACATACGAGCAGATAGTGCAGACATTTGTCTGATGTGTATGGCAAGCCTAATTTGACAGTAAAATGTATATGAGGGCTTCTAGACTTTCCCCAATGGCAGATTTTGGGGAACATGAGAATCGATCAAAATGCTTGATCGGTTTGTTCTGCTGGGAGATAAGCGTCTGCAAGGAATTTCCTTCTCCCCAATGAATTCAGCTGACCTCTATCTTATGTGCATGGCGTGCCTAGGACTTGTGCCATTACTCTTGTCTATGTGATAAAAAAAATAATCCTGATAGACTATACAATTTATATTTTGGGACATCTTTTTATCTGCCCTTAATGTCATAATTAAACATAGATACTAAATATATTTATGTACAGATGTGACACAGGCATAGTAGTTCTTCAAGGTCTAATGCACACGACTATAGTAATTTTACCGTACGCAAAACCACGGATCGTAGTCTGTATTTGAGGTCCATTTGTCCGCAAAAAAAACTTCTGTAGTGCCTCCGTGTGTCTTCAGTATTCATGGATTACACAAAAAAAAAGGGAGGCTGGAACCCCCTGAGTATTTCACATGATCCGCACGGTCAGTAAAATGACATGTCCATTTTTTTTGGTGTGTCGAAATCATGGCCCCCACGCCGATCCGTGAATCCGTTTTGTAACGCATCCTAATTGATCCAAATGCCTTATAATGGGACTCAATCTTTTTTTTGTTATACAGAACAGCGCAGCATGCTACACTATTCTGGTTGTAGAACCACGTAACTAAAGTGTGAAAACAAAGAACTATAATATGTAAATATAAAATATATACGGAACATTTACATCTGTCATTGAACACAGTTACCTTTGTCGATAGCGGAAGACATCCCGTCCTGAGCGAGACATGTCCTGGCGAACATCTGCCAGAGCAGCTGCAGCACCCTGTGCCATTGCTGTGGTGGAGTGAGGTCTGTGATTGGCAGGATAAGTGGACTGACCATTTCCTGGCACACCCTGTGCACCATGATTGATGGATCGTCCAGAAACTGGTTTGAAGTGAGCCGCTAAGGTAAGTATTAGTCTCATAATAGACTTCAGGTTTCCCTCAACTATATCTGTAGTAATAAAATAAAATAATTGGAGGTTAATATTCTATTAAACATTTGCGAAATTGAAAACATGAGGGTTCATTAAGATGCTTATGTTCAGTCACACATGTAGTCTTTTTTCAATTTCTCCTGTCTTCAGTTTATAGGACAGGAATTAGTTATCATCATATTTAACTCTCATGAGAAGGCTGGTCTTCAGCTGACCCAGAGGATCCTCCATCTTCCTTTCTCAGGTCACCTTGGCAGTCGGTCACAGTGAGTAAACCGCCTCATGTATGTATGCCCATACATATGCCATAAATTTCTCATAGGTGGGAGTTCCACCTCTGGGACCCCCAGCTTTTGGGAGAACTGTGGTCCCATGACCTCCTTGTGCAATGGAAGCTAGGGATGGACACCACAAAGGTGAGGAGGAGAGTGCGGAGGACAGCAGGCTATGCATGTGTCTGGTCAAGTGCGCTTACGATTTCAAGTGGTTTCGATAGTGATAATCTCAGTTTAGTGAAAAGAGTCAAGCAGATTATCAAATAATCTAAACCTATCCACAGATCCTCAGTGATACTGACCTTTGGTTGATGATTGATGCATTCTTATCTTTTTGGATGCCACAAACTGCAAAATTTTATCTACATTGTCCTTCATTTCTTGAGTGCAGCTCGGTTCCCAGTGAATTCCATTGAGTTTCTCGCCAGCTGCAACAGGAAGAAAAAATATTATTTATTCCTAAAATATCCAATCTATCCAAATGATGACCTATACACTGGATGCTAACTCTTATTTAAAGTCAATCTCCAGTTAAATGGGTTTTTCCTAACTCATACATATGCCATTAATGTGTGATAGGTTCCCCAACTCCTGTCAAACCTGGTGAGCCGTCAACCGCCTTACCAGGCTGGACCGGGGACCCAGGTTCACATAGGTGGGACCCACAACCTATCACATATTTATAGCGTATCCTGTGGATATGTCATAAATATGTGAGTTGGGAATAGAAAAAGAATCATGGTTTTGGCTGGAGATCAAACCTTTCCATATTTTAACGGCCAAGTTCTCAATACCGGATGTCCACATATTTGAGATTAATTCAGGTAGTTATTAAAGATAATGATTATACCTCTGATCATGTTCAGTCATGATAAACTTATTAAGGAAAAATAGGCCAAAACAAGTTTCATTGAATATAGAGTTTTTACACGGAAAAGAGTTAGCGAGGGTATTACACTATTTTACCTTTTTCAAGACCAAAGTCTCCAAACCTCTATTGACAGGGGGGTAAAAAATATAATTGTATGATGACAAAGCCGAGCATACATATCAGTTAGTTGTAGGCCGAAGGCACAGGTGACTGTTGGGTTTAGCCAACATTTATATAATGTGTATGTCCAGAGATGAGGAGAGCATATTGAAGAAAATAAAAGAGAAATAAATGTGACGTTCATCTCCCTCAAACATCAACTATGGCATGCCTCCCAACAATCCTGGATCCAGCAGGATAGTCTTGGACTCCAAGCCGTGTACCACTGTTATGGGCAGCCGAGAGCACCCCGCTCCACTATTTATCCTGTGTAGCCTGCCCTTAGTGGCTTAGTGCAGACAGGCACAATAAAGTGGCGTCATCGTGCCTGTCTTAGCCGAACCATACACAGCACAGACCTGAGGAGAAATGCAGAGGGATCTCGTCTATTTGTTGTTGGAACAAGGCTAGGTGAGTATTTATTGTATTTTTGTTTTAGGGGGCGTTATACTGTGTGTAGGGGCACTATGGGGGCATTATACTGAGTGTGGCGGGCACTATAGAGGCATTATACTGTGTCGGGGCACTATGGGGAGCATTATTTTGTGTGTGGGCGGCACTATTGGGGAATATACAGTGTGGGAAGGCACTATGGGGGCATTTTACTGTGGGGGGCACTATGGGGGCATTTTACTGTGTGTGGGGCACTATGGGTACATTATACTGTATATGGGGGCACTATGCTGTGTATGGGGGAGACTATGAGAGCACTATACTGTGGAGAGGCACTGGGGGCATGATACTGTTTGGAAGCATGTTACAGTGTGACAGAACAAAGGGAACTGGGTGTGTATGGACAGGGATTGGGCGGTATGGCTGAACATGAAAACAAATTTGTTTATTAGTTGTCCCTCCTTACAATACTTGAAAGTTGGGAGGTATAACTATGGAATAACTACCATAGAATATTGTTTGAGGTGGGGTGGCTGAAGGTCACTGGTGGCATCTAGGCAGGTGCACTAATATAATGCCCAGATCTGCTAGATTTAGGCTGGGTTCACATGTCGCCGGCAAATCCACAGTAAATCCGCAGCAAAGATCTGCATGGGTAACATATTGAAAGGTGTAAAATCCGCGATAAAAATTCACAATAGAAATTGGCATGCTGCAAATTTTAAAATCCGCAATGCAGGTCAATTTTCATGTGACAAAATTTCACAGCATGTGGATGAGATTTGCTCAAATCTCATCCACATGACTGATACTGTAATCCTCTCAGGATTTTCTTTACGCAAATCCTCACTGAAAAAACGCAGCATTTCCGCTACATGTGGACCTGGCCTAAGAATCGATTCTGAACATGTTTCCCCCTTTATCATGTTGGGCATGTCCTCATAAACTATATAAATGTGAAGACCATAGCAAAATCCTGGCAAAATACTTCTTAAGTGAAACATTTAATTTAAGTAACAAGGATGGCGGACCCCGTAAAAGTCCGTAATTAATTTTTCCCTCGGTTATATTGTAATGATAGCTCCATGTACACTCTGTGTTGTGAGAGAGGATCCTCAGCCAGATGTTTGCTGATAAAACTCTTGTGGAGCAAGGCTGAACAAACTCCAGGAATGACATTACCCACGCACCTAAACATTTGCTACCAACCGCATACGTTTTTGAGTTATTGTCTATTAAGTATATAAGTATGAATGTCCTTATACCCGGGCCACTGATGTAATCTCACTGGCTACTGAAGAGGTCTAACTGGCTTCTAAAGTCTGCAGTAATTTGCACATCACTGGTTGAAGAATATGCTGTGTACTAGTAAGGCCATGTTCACAGCATGGCCTAAATTGTCATCAAATCCGCTGACGCTCCACATCTATTGCAAGTGAATAAAGTTTTTGTAGCCCCATTCACATGCTTCAGAACAAATCAGGGCGGAATCGTAAACACATTGAAAAGCTGCAGAACAGCTCCATTGAATTACAACAGGCTAATCCATGTGAAGATCCGATGGTACATCCACGGCAGAAATCCAAATTTAATTCTCAAAAAAAAACAACTTAGTTTTACCAATTCGCTAAATTGAGTTAGTAAAGAAAAGCTTAGTGAACGAAGTAAGAATATATGTTTCTGTAGGAATTTAATATATCTAGGGCTAGAGCTGCGATCTAAGTCTTGTTTTAAAGCTAAGACTCTTTAGTTTTAGCTGCGACCTAGCCTGAGTGACAGCCATTAGTAACGAGAGCATATACGATACATCCTTGGTTACTGAAGTGGTTTCCTGCCAGGACGTATGAGATATGTCCTTGGCAGGGAAAGTGTTAAATGTGGCGCTTCTCTTGTGGTTGTGTTGTGGCTTTGTGACGCACCATAGCTCAAAGTTGGAAATTCTATTTTATTTGACAATTTGGCTATTAGATGAATGTCTGACAACTTATGCTACGGCTACACGGCAACTTTGGCCGTGACGCAGTTTGTATGGCCAAAGATTTCTGTGTCGCCCCGCCTGCATCAAAGTTAATGAAACACAATGCGGCCACGTTGCGACTCGCGCAAGTTGCCGTGACCCCGACACTACAAGCACAAAAAATGTAGCAGGTTCGGATTTCTGGCAACTGACATGTCACGGCAACAAACGGGTCACAATGCAGCCACATTGACTTTCACTACCTGAAATGTAGGCAGGGCGACACAACTTTCTTTGGACGTGTGACCTGTGTCCCGACCGTAGTCACCGTGTAGCCCTAGCCTTATGGCTATGGCCAGTTTTAGACTTATTTGCACCTAATTAATTTATTGAATTTACTGAAGAGAATATAATATAAGGTAACATTCATTTTAAGTCATAAAATAGGTGAGGCTCTTTTCATATCTGCGTTGAAGGCTCCAAAAAATGGATACCACTGACACCCGACGGACTCCATATAATGGGGTCCGTCGGGTTCTATAGCAGATTCCATCATATTTGATGGGAAGAATAGCACTGCATGCAGCACTATTCTTCCAGTCAAAACAACAGACACCATGATGAAAATGACAGAACACATTATATGTCAACGGGGTCCATCGTGGTGCCAGTGGTATTCGTTGTCCGATAGATACGACACTGAGTCATGGTTTCAGCTAGCGCAATATAATAAGCAGACGCAGTTTTACCCAGAACTTTCTACTTACCAACAATTTCTATCAGATGAGCCATCACTACCCCATCACGAAGGTCCAGCCGAAGGTCCTGTACGGGATTAACCCCTGCCTTCTTTTTGAGTTGGGAATTCACCCAGGCAACATAAGCCTGAAGTTGTTGCTGTAAAACAAGCAAATCAACGTTAAAGTCAAATCTGTAGAATAAACACACAAACAAATATAAAGCAAAAACGTACAAAGTGTGTATAATACTGTGTAAAGACCATATGAAACTAACATGGAGCATTTAGGCCACGTTTAGACGTGGTAGATTTGTTAGGCTACACTCAGACTAGCGTGTCCGATTTGCACACGTAGATTTTGCACCAAAAATAAGCAACTAAGTACAGTACAATACACATGAATGACATTTTCCAAATCCCATTCACATGTAGTAGATTTTTCTACTTCAGATTTGGGGGCAAGCTGCAGATTTTCACATTTTTGTTTCCGCCACATCTGAACCCAGCTTTATAGTGCCTTTATCATCAGACAGAAATACTTTGAAGGGGAAATCTAGTCATAATGATCCTATGATATTTCAGATACATGAGAAAAAATTAATCACATCTGTGATCTCAAATTGCCCCTAAATTCCACAACTAAAGAGCAAGTTATAGAAAACTACAAAGGACTTCATGTATTCATTGGTTTCTGTCATGCCCATACATTTAATCAAACCCCGCCACCTCCTTTCAGTGACCTTTCCACCTCATTGGGGTTGGTGGAGTCTGAACCCGATTTACTTTTAATGAAAAGTCTCATTGACAACTTATAACAGTGTTTTGTAGGACGATCTCCTTAAAACATATATGTTTTCCCATCATGTCCTGTAGGATGGTTGGTGGGGATCTGACATCTGGGACTTCCACGAGAAATGGGAGTGCGAGGTGACACGCTTTTGGTGGAAAGTTGCAGTCACTGTCCGTTATAGTGGACTGAAGATATGGAAACAGCTGAGAGCCCATATTCTAAGGATTGGTGGGGGTCTCCCACCAATTCAACGTTTATGGCATATTTTATCAATATGTTTTTAGACTGAAAGCGTTCAGGCACAGTCCCCTCTTCTTTTATGTTTGCTCTGTTTGTCTTATAATTGTAAATCTGTATGTTTGCTAATACCCTAAATTAAAAATGCTGCGGAATGTTTGATAAAAAATATTAATAATAAACCTCTATGAAGGCAAAACTCCCAAGGAATACTTAAAGGGGTTTTACTGGATTTTTTTATAGATGGCTTATCCTTAAAATAGGCCATCAATTTCAGATCGCTAGGGGTCCGACTACCAGCCCACCTCGCCGATCAGCTGATTGATGTGGTTGCGGCGTTTATCGCAGCAGCCTCTGCAGTGTTTACCAGGAACAGCGCCGTACACATCCGTAGCAGCTGTGCCTGGGATTGCAGCTCAGTCCCATTCATTTGAATGGGACCAGAACTGCAATCCTAGGCACAGCTGCTACAGATATGTACAGCGCTGTACGTATGAACTGAGAAAGAACTGTGGCCCCATCAATCAGCTAATCGGTAGGGGTGCCGGGAGTCGGACCCCCACCGATCTGATATTGATGACCTATCCTAAGGATAGGCACTCAATAAAAAAAATGCCTGAAGAACCCCTTTAAACCTGGTGTAAGTATTCATATCTATGGACAAGCGTACATACAGTGTTTGTACTATACGGGTATGTTCACACGGCCTATTTTCAGCCGTTTTTCGGTCCGTAAACGCCCCCAAAAAAACGGCTGAAAATACGGGGTCTGAATGCCTCCAAACATCTGCCCATTGATTTCAATTGGAAAAACGGCGTTTCATTCCCGTGGGGCGTTTTTTCACGCGACCGTTTGTAAAAACGGCGCGTAAAAAACGCCCTGTGACAAAGAAATGCATGTCACTTCTTGAGCTGTTTTTCATTGTCTCAATAGAAAAACAGCTAAAAAACACCCGTAAAAAAACGCATCAAAAAACGCTTGATGCTTTAAAAACGGCTGGAAATCAGAGGGTGTTTTCCCTTCAAAACAGCTCCGTATTTTACAGCCGTTTTTTGTTAAGCGTGTGAACATAGCCTAAGGATTCTGATGGCCGCATGCAGCCGAAACCATGCAACTTGTGGTGGCCAATGGCCACACGATTTAATACCTGGCAAAATCATGCATTTGGAAAAAGAAAGAGAAAATCCAGCGCTGTGTTTGATTAAAAAGGAAAATTGTTCCCAATTTTTTTGAAAAAATGGTTAAAAGTTACACGGAGACGCAGTTTCAAGGTGTATATATAGCGGGCTGGATGACCTTGGCTCCGTGTAACTTTTAACCATTTTTTCAATAAAATTGGGAACAATTTTCCTTTTTAATCAAACACAGCGCTGGATTTTCTCTTTCTTTTTCCTGATATACCTACCGCTGGCCGTAGCGGGGATCCGTGCGAGGTGTCTGGAGACGCAACTACTGGTGAGCTGGAGGTCTCCTCCTTTCTTTACTAAAATCATGCATTTATTGGCCAGTGCAAGTGGGTCTCAGATGCGTCCGGATGCCACTAAATGTGACCGTACTCTTACCACACTTTTTCCACACCTACTTGACTTATTATCTTCTACTGTATTACAGCTGAGAATGCAGTGAACAACGTACGATTAAACGACCAAGCGATGAATTTTGAACGATTATTTAGACGATAACGTTGTGTCAATGCTTGTCTGTAATTGCTTTTAAGTCACTTACAGCAATCGTAACGGTCATCATCACTAATACAAATTCTGCTCATGTGAATGGGCCTCAAAGCTTCACATTTGATCACAAAGTTCTACATGTAAATTAAAGTACTAGATCGCAGAAAATAATCTTATATTAATGGAAATTACCATATGCACTGAGGTCACCAACGAAAAGACCTGCATTGATTGTTCTGGCAGGGTAAATCCTAGGTCAGATGCGCTGTGTGAATGAGGCCGGAGTGTAGATGCTGAGTCAGTCGGATGTCCAGCATCCACATGACAATAGACCTCATATGAACAGAAAAACAGGAAACCAGAGGCAAGCCAGAAGAGATTCATCGTACGTATCTCCTACACTAACACCACATATGGGTAATAATACAACGTGCTCTGCCAGCGTAGTTATCAATGTCTGTGGATTGGAAATTGAGAATTATACTCCAATATATGGGTCCCTCAATATTAGATTTTAATTTCCAAAAAAAGAGTTAAGATATAAAGAAAAAAAGCTTTGGGGTAAGACCTTTTAAATAGAGTTGTATTTCTTCAACTATGAGCAAAAATAAGCAGTACTAACAATAGTTACATGTAAATGAGGAAAGTGATCAAAGATAATACTATAAAGTATAACATTTACACCCACTGATTTTCTTTACAAAGATTTTCTACAGCACCTGGGATATGTATTTCAAGGAATAGTGTATAAAATATTGGCAACTCTGCATTATATCAGCGAGATATAGAGAACAAAAGAAACAATAAATTCAGCTCTGCTACATTAGGGTCCAATGAAAAGGATCTGCCATCATAATATGCTGCCCTGTTTAGGCTTTATTCACAAGAGCGTATCAGATTCAAGCGCATGAAAAATGCGCGTGAATCTGGTCCGTGTGTGTTGCGTTAATGCAGTGGCGTTATTCACGCACTCGCAAAGCACTTTTTTTTTTAAATTATTATTTTCAATTGAGTTGATGCGTAAATCGCGCATAGCACACGGATGTGAAAAACTCACCAATAT
Organism: Rhinoderma darwinii; assembly: GCF_050947455.1. Classification (NCBI taxonomy): domain Eukaryota; kingdom Metazoa; phylum Chordata; class Amphibia; order Anura; family Rhinodermatidae; genus Rhinoderma; species Rhinoderma darwinii. The sequence continues at coordinate 41,181,568 of NC_134696.1, read as the reverse complement.
AGGACATGCAGTGAGTTTTACGCAACAGACACTCGCTGCGTGAAAACTCCTGCATGTGTGAACGGCCCCACTGAAATCAATGGGTCCGTGTGCTGTGCGTGATTTCCCTGCGCAGCGCACGGACGTTATTCACGTTCGTCTGAATGAGCCCTTAAGGCTAATAGCTGTCTGGCTAATACTAGTAAAGAATACAGCGGAATCAGCAGTGGTTAATGGCTACTGTGTATACAGCCAGATACTGTGCAGTCACATAAGGCGTAATTTTAGTTGCGGAAAAATCTGCTGCCGAAATTTACACATACATGGTTTAAATTTAAATTTCCATCCAGAAATTTGCCATTGCCGATTTTGGATGCAGAATGTTATCATAGTCTTTAATGCTATGTGAAATTCTGCATTGAAACACGCAACAGAAATACGCAGCAAATTTGCCACAAAATCCAGAACAGTAATTCCTCTGCAGAATTACTGTTGCGTACGTTGTGGCAAATTTTTATGCCACGTGTGACTGTGCCCTAACTATGGGTCCACTGTATTATTTTCTAGCTGCTAAACATAACGGCAAAGTATGATAACAGATTAAAGGGGTATTCCCATCTTACAATGTAATGTCATATCTCTAGTATATGCCATAACTATATATACTGCCGATCCCAAGTGAATTGGGCTGTGTTGTAGTTCGCTGCCTCGTGTGGCCGGCATCATCGCTATGCAGGGAAACACGGTGAAGGAGCCGCAGTGCTAAGCTGGTGCAGGATTGGTGGATCATCAAACCATGGCTTATCCTAGTACTCAAGGGTGGAAATTCCTTTAATTTCCAATCTGTAATATTAGTTATTGTATGCTTATTATTGTTGAAAAACACAAATATAGTGGCCGAATAAAATATTTGGGTCTGCCAAGTTGTATTACCAAGACAAAACCTGGAAATATTATGGAAGAGGGGTAATAGTTGTGTTGCCCAAAGTAGCAATACGTTTCACTTGTAAATGACCGCAGCGGCAGCGTGACTGAAGTGACCGCCATCAAGCATATGCGAACACTAACAAACGGGCTCTGCCGTCATTGCAGCTGAACGTTTGTTTGCATGGGACAGGAAGGTCTGTGGCTCTGCTCCTGGGGAAGAATAGCCCATCTGTGTATGTCACACTGTAGACATTGTTTACAAGCCTCTCATTACCCGCGGCTGCTCTTCAGGCTTTGGCTCTATTTCAGATATCGAGCTGCAATGCAACAATTACTCAAGATAACATTTATAAAGCAAAGGAAAAATCAATATGTGTCGGATGCCGACCTCCCGAATCTGTATCCTAGCAATTGCAACCAGTCAGTTATATCAGTAATAGTAGGTGTAGAGAGATTGGGAAAACTGAATGGCAATGGAATACACCATTGAAATCCATGTGTCAGCATCTTATGACCTTGAAGCCACTTCGCTTAGAATTCAAGGCTATAAGGCAGGTGGGACGCCGACAAGTGTAGACTTTATGCAAATCATCAATGATTCAATAATTACTATTGGAACTATATTACATTATGAACTAATATATATATATAACCCCTCTGCTATAGTTTTAGTGTCAATCAATAGACATCAGCTTATTTACTTTCTGAAAATGTATTTGCATATCTTGAAGTAACCTCTCATCATATCAGAGCTTTTTTTCCTATTCGCCCAGTAGTTACGGCAGTGCTGACCAATTCCCCCCCCCCCCAGTAGTCACAGCAAAGCTTTTCCTCCCCTCCCTTCCCCTCAGTAGTCACAGAATTGCCTCCTCCTCCACCAGTGGTGCTTCCTTACACCCAGTAGCAACAGCATTGTCTCCCTTTCCCCCAGTGATCACAACGGTGTCTCCTCTTTCCCCCATTTGTCACAGCAGAACTATGCTGTTCACTTTCAATAGGCATACAGGTACATACACACAGGATGGAAAAATCGGACAAAAATCTGTCTGCGGTTTTTGTTGCAAATCTGTAGCGAACCTGCAGCAAACGCTGCATGTCTAACATGTGGATTTTGCGGCAGAATTTGTTGCGGATTCCACCTCTTATTGAAAGAAGAGAAATCCACAACATAAATTATATTGCTGCAGATTTTAAAATCCACACCGCAGCTAATTTTATGCAGCATGTGGATGAGATTTTTTAAAATGTTACTGCTTCTAAACCGTATTTTAGGTTAATAATATGACATATGTCAGTCTCAGATTAAAAACGGACCTTTTCAGTTGTGATAGTTCCCTTCTGCCTCAGATGGCATCCTTCAAGGAAAGCATATTTAATGTTTTGCCGTTCTTGTAGACAAACTTGCTGACATTCCCAAGGGAACTGCTGGTCAACGGCAAAGAAGATTCTCTACACAAAACTGCCCTGTGGTGTCTTACCATGGGAAATTGGCATGGCTTCAGCCAACAACCCATGCAACTCAATTAGGTTGAAGCAATAAGATCCAATGATTTACTGGGGGTAATAATGGTTTTCAATAGCTTTTCTACTCATATTCATTAGTATTCTCATTCAGAGAGGCCAAGCATTGGTCGTGCCAAAGAGTTGTATTTATAAAGAAAATTTGCTGCATTTCTGTATATTTTGCCACAGCGATATAAAACAATATTTGCAAATGTTCCAAAGACATAAAAAGAAAGAATAGACAAAGGCAATTGATTAAAAAGGGATACTCAACCAAGTACAAAGACAACGCATCCATCACAACACAAACCCCACAACACGGGCACACACAATTTGTTCATTTGACTTCTATTGTACTTTGCAGTGTTTTGGGTTTTAGTGGCTGTTGAGGACTCGGCTAAGTAACGTGCCAGCATTTTTTATTTGTAAGGGATAGGTTGACACAACAGAATCACCGAAAAGTAACACATGACATTAGAGAGCAGCATATGATGGAAAATATCAGGGAATCAGTTATTTGGATGACTTTTTTTGCCCTTTCTTTAGCTAATATGGCTATTGTTATTAATTTGACCACACTTACCATCAAGAATGTTGGAGCATCAGCTATACTCGTAGATCGTCTTAGCCATAGTACTTCAGCCAAGTCTTAAACGGCTTGTTTTATCACAGAGATATCACTAGAATATGCCAACTATGTCTGATTAACAGGGGTCTGATTGGAGGCTTCTCCACTTTTTATGTAAACTTAAATGGGTTGTCTCAAGACAACCTATTTCTATATTGAAGCCGGTCTGGTAATCAGTTGATCGCTGCAGCTTTGGCTTCATACAGCCATCACAATCTTCTGCAGCGAAAATGTAGCAAACTTTCAAAAACATAGCTGTCCATGTAATACATGAATGGGCCGAGTCTACAAGAGTAAGAATCACTGTTTGCATCGGCTTTCGCTAATACAGGGACATCCGATGTGGTGGATCTGTCTAGGTCAGTAGTAGATTTGGTGTCCAGTGTCTGAAACTATCTGGAAGGAGTATGCTAATAGCAAGATTAGTCAAGTCACAATCCTGATTCAGTGCAAGGATAAGCAGCAACAGGTTGTAGCATGGTGCAGGGACGTGGTCAGAAAACAATCCAGAATCGATACACAGATAAGCGGCAACAGGCTGTAGCGAGAGGCAGAGACGTGGTCTGGAGACAATCCAAGTTTGGTACAACTTGAGCATTCTCACCTTAACCAACATGCGCAACAGAGCTGCATACATCGTGGTTAACCACACTTCTCATCGGGTTCAATGATACTCATGACATTACATAAGCTATAAAGCTAGCGAAAAGTACAATGCAAGAAAACAATTCATTAGTCTAATAATTAAGCAAGCAGGCAAGCTGGCTGTCTGCACTAAACAGTGTTCGTTTTCACCGCACCAGTAAAACTTTTGCGTCACTTATATCTTCTTAATCTGATTGTAAATATTTCATTAGTAGGATTTCCGCAGTCTAACATATATATGTGTTGCCAGCAATTATACTATATATTATATAGGTCTGCCAAATATGCTAAATTAATAGACTTCTTAATGCACTTTCTTATATAATTCGTCACAGTTCCCTCACTGCTGCTCTTTGGAACATCGCGTGCCTCTCTGTTCAGAGATCTGTGTGATGATATGTCAGATGACCAGACATAGCAGTCACGGCCCCTGTAGTGACATCACTATCGTAGAGACATCACTGCAGCAGTCCGTGATTAGATGGCCCACTCACATCACGCAGGCATGCAAACAGATGAAGAAACATATTTATCCAATGGCGGTAAAAATCTGTTCAGTAAGTATATTGAGAAGTTTATTATTTTACCATTTTCTGTAGAGTGAATTTTCTTTGGAAAGCCCATTTAACATGATATTAACCAACTGCACATGTAAGTTACTTCAATTAAAATGCAGAAACTACTTTTTTTGTGCTTATCTGTTTTTCTGTATATTATATCTATGAATAAATGATTAAACGAAACACTAAAATATTTAGTTGTCTCGGAAGTCAGTGAAACAACCCCACCTGCTTGTCCATACTGACAATAAGGCCTCATGCACATGACCGACCATCCATGTGAATGGAGCCTGTAGAGCAGTGCATGGAGGCCCCTACTGCCCTCCACCTCCCTACTGCCGAGCCGTCCAGCCTTAGTGTGCTGCTGTACAGACTATGTCAGGTTCCATATATACGGTGCTATTATCCCCTAGAAGCAATGCTCCATACATATGGCATCCAATGGAATATGCCACAGAATCCGACATAAAAAACCTCTGTATGAAATTGGAGGCATATGGAGGTACAGTAAAGGCCTCATTTACCTCTATGAGTGCCCGATTACGGCTCCATACAAAACAAAGCCGTTAAACGGCCGTGTACATGAGGCCTAGGCCACAAATTGCTCTGTGCACCAAGATTATAACATATGCATTTACCTAATTACCAAATCTGTAAATCTGATACAGTAAATACTGTCGTTTGGAATGAAGATACATGAGATCTAAGAAAATGTGGCAATGTTTGGATTAGACATGACTCTGACATTTCAATAAATGCTGAAATAGGAATATCCTGCCCAATTCTCTCATCCTGGATAAATATAGCCTTGCCAGACATGGTCTGTTTTCACAGTGGAATAAGTTGATTCAGACATGGAGCAATTCAGTCATCCAGAAGACAAGCGTTGTTAAAGTCACAGTATACGCTACAGTGAAGCAACAAAGTACAGCACATAAATGTTTAAACAGTCAGATGTACGTGCTACACTTCCCCCATCCACTCACTCATAGCGGCAAGAGAAATCAGAGGGTCATATGCGTTCAGTAGGACAAGGTTGGTACTAAAGAGCACATAATATCTACCAGTCCAAATAAAACCAAGTCTCCATGTTTGTGTCTGTGAGTATAATAAATCATTTCTGATTTTCGTGAAATTTGCGCTGTGGTGCACAATAGCGTGTAATGTGTGAGGACGCAAAACAAAGCAGACTAACTGTATGTGCTGGATCAAACATTGGACCGGCTGTTATCTGGAGGCTTACTGCGAGATTTCCTTATCATCTTCCGTATCTGTAATGTGGTGAGTGATTAGTGATGCAAATGGAAATTCGTGAGTAGTAGAAACAGAGTAAAACACAGAAAAAAATAACAGATGTCAATATAGCCGACCACAATGTTAATAAAAGAAACATATATCCAGCACCACAAAAAAAGAACTAGTTCTTATTATATGGAAAAATATTCCAACCGTAATAGTACATAGTAATAGTAATGTGAACATATAAAATACATCACCATCATATAGCCATATTGGCCAGTAGTCACATATAACAATTCACCTATATATAGAAAGTTGTACACCAGAGTTACTGGCTGCATTACACAAAAAACAGAACAGATCCATCATATCCATTAAGGTTCCTGTAAAAACACAGGTCGTGACGGCGGTGTGCACTTTGCTGCCCTATTACATTTGTGACAGAGGACACAATTACAGACCACAAAGTGAATGTTGTATTACTACAGGGGTATAAAAAATTTCTCTACATTTTAGGTGACAGAATACTCCATGAGCCAGTTTCAATATTTTTAAGTAACAAGGCAGTAAGCACTCCTCAGGACATTAATAGAAAATAACCTAAAAATTTAGGCACAAGTAGCCAATTTCCAAGCGCATTGGCTGCCTGGCTGTAGTACTAAGATTATGGCCGGTCAGACACGTGACCCGTAATATAATGTGATCCCACGATTACAATAATTCCTAATATATATGTAACTGAGACTGTTTCTGTGGCTGATATGGGGGAGAGTTGTTCCACCTTGGATTAGCAGCATCTCGCTTTCCCTTAACTCTTTGTAGGCACCACAATATACGCAAACAAGGGAAGGGGGAACCCTTGGAGGGCTGATTATCCGCGCAATATATACAATGATGGATGGATGTAACAATAATCAATAGCAATTACTCTCCATCTAAGCATGTGATACATGTGTATTCAACGCCAATATTGCTGGGACAATACAGTGGCGAAGTCCAAAAAAGTAGAGCAGTCATATTTAGAAGATAAAGCCTTTGTTGAAAACGGACATAAGAAACCAAGCGATGGCTGATACTGATATAGCATTACACTCCAAAAAATAGCATTGGTATTAATAGCGCGGTGTATTTTTGTTTTTATGACTTCTAGGTTTGGGATCATAGCTTGACCTTCTAGCACCCCAGCTGTACTGTTAGATATTACAGGATTCCCGGGAGAACTCCTGGTGTCACAGGCTGTCATGATCAGCCCTGTTCAGTATGTATCTGGCTATAACTGTACTGTAGGGTTTCTATAATTAATCTAATGTTAATTTTCTATATAGTATGGGTTTTACCTTGTTCTATGTTTCTTTTTATGTCAATTCATGTTTTAAACTCAACACACTGGATTCATGTGCTACTACCATCATTTGGTCAATAAAATAGTGGTGGGATTAAGGATGGATTACAATCATCTCCTATGGCTCCTTCCTTGGTATTTCTTGGCGTGAATTTTCAGATTTACGTCCCTCGGTAACATATAGGTTATTGAGAATAAGGTGTTCTTAACCCCTTCCCGCTCCTGGACGTACTATTACGTCATGGCAGCTGTATCGTTCGTGCTCCATGACGGAATAGTACGTCTCGGGAGTAACGGCCGTTTCGGCTGTCGTCCCGACACATAAAGGAGCTGTGACAGCTGCTGTCTTATTCAGCAGCTGTCACAGCTCCTACAGCGGGGACCGATCGCTGTGTCCCCGCTGATTAACCCCTTAAAAGCCGCGTTCTATAGAGATCGCGGCTTTTTAGGGGTTAGGCCCTGTTCACACAGAGCTTTTTGACACGTTTTTTGACGCGGAAAACGCGTCGGAAAACGCGCCAAAAACGACCCAAAATGACTCCCATTGATTTCAATGGGAGACGGAGGCGTTTTTTTACCGCGAGTAAAAAAACGCCTCGCGGCAAAAAGAAGGGACATGACCCTTCTTGATGCGGTTTCCGCGTCCAAAACCGCATTGAAAGCAATGGGGACACGTCAAAAAACACCCCGAACTAGTGAGGTGTTTTCTGACGAGTATATTGCCGAGTGTTTTGGAGGAGTTTCTTGCAGGAGTCGTCTCCTGCTGCTAGTCCAGCCCAGCAAGGGGCTGTCATTTCCTGTCTGCTCGTGGAGGCTGAAAAACATCGTGGACAGAACTCAGGGATACAGAAAACCGAAGTCCTGCATCCAAATCGAATACAAGTAAGTGCAATTGCTCCTATGCTCCATACATGCTATACATGTATGGAGCTGTGCAATTTTTTTTTTAGATTTTTTTTTTCAATTTTTTTATTTTTAATTTTTTAATTTTTAATTTTTTAATTTTGTTATGCAGTTGTTCATGTATGTCATCTCTTTTTTATTTTTTTTTTAAATTTCAGGAACAGAAATGACGACAGCAGAGGTGTACCACCGAATGGACATTGATGTTGGGAAATTGATTCAAGAAGTAAGTATACTTTTTTTTTTAAATGTGGGCCTGTTCACATCAGCGTGGTTTCCGCTGAGGGGTTCCGTCGGTGCTTTCAGTCAGGGGAACCCCTCAACGGAAAGGCAAGTGTGAAGTGGTGACAGATCCGTTGCTAATGGTTTCTGTTTGTCCCCGTTGTGCAAAGGGTTCTGTCGTTTCGACTGAACCAATACCGCAGTGTAGGGAATCCCATTAGCAACGGATCCATCAGCATTGAAGTCAATGATGATGCAAACAGAAAACAATGTTTTTTTTAATGTGGGCCTGTTCACATGAGCGTGGTTTCTGCTGAGGGGTTCCGTCGGTGCTTTCAGTCAGGGGAACCCCTCAACGGAAAGGCAAGTGTGAAGTTCCGTTTGCATCACCATTCATTTCAATGGTGACAGATCCGTTGACAGAAGGATGTCAGGCTGGGTTCACACGACCATGTTACGTCCGTAATGTACGGAACGTATTTCAGCCGGAAGACCCGGACCGAAGACAGTGCAGGGAGCCGGGCTCCTAGCATCATAGTGATGTACGACGCTAGGAGTCCCTGCCTCGCTGCAGGACAACTGTCCCGTACTGTAAGGGGAGATTCACACGAACGTTGCGTTTTTGCGCGCGCAAACAACGCAGCGTTTTGCGAGCGCAAAAAACATTTGACAGCTGCGTGTGTCATGCGTGTCTGATGCGCGGCTGCGTGATTTTCGCGCAGCCGGCATCATAGAGATGAGGCTTGTCGACGCCCGTCACTGTCCAAGGTGCTGAAAGAGCTAAATCTTTCAGCACCCTCGACAGTGAATGCCGAACACAACAGCGAAAAACCTGTAAAAAAAAAAGATAAAGTTCCTACTTACCGAGAACTTCCCGGCCGTTGCCTTGGTGACGCGTCCTTGGTGACGCGTCCTTGGTGACGCGCCTCTCTTGACATCGGGCCCCACCTCCCTGGATGACGCAGCAGTCCAAGTGACCGCTGCAGCCTGTGATTGGCTGCAGCCTGTGCTTGGCCTGTGATTGGCTGGAGCTGTCACTTGAACTGAAGTGTCATCCCGGGAGGTCGGACTGCAGGAAGGAGACAGGAGTAATCGGTAAGTTAGAACTTCGGTTTTTTTTTACAGGTTAATGTATTTTGGGATCGCAAGTCACTGTCCATGGTGCTGAAACAGTTTAACTCTTTCAGCACCATGGACAGTGACTATCTCCTGACGTCGCGTACCGATAATTTTTTTGCCGGGATCGGCCAAAACGAGTTTGCCCGAACCCGGTGAAGTTCGGTACGCTTGTCCGGCTTCGCTCATCGCAAAGACACTCCGTTTGGATGTTCGGAAACAGAAAAGCACGTGGTGCTTTTCGGTTTTCATTCATCCTTTTCACTGCTGTTGCGCGAATCACGCTCGTCCCATGGAAGTGCTTCCGTGTGGTGCGCGTGATTTTCACGCACCCATTGACTTCAATGGGTGCGTGATGCGTGAAATACGCAGAGTTTTTGAACCGGTCGCGTATAGTACGCAGCGAACAAACGCTGCGCAAGAATCACGCACTATTTGAACTGCCTCATTGACTTCTATAGTGCTGTGCGTGATGCGCAGAAAATACGCGGCCTGCACGCGCGCAAATCGCGCTCGTCTGAATCCCCCCTAATCATGATTACAGTACGGGACAGTAGTTCCACGCAGAGGCAGGGACTCCTAGCGTCGTACATCACTATGGTCTTCCGGCCGAAATACGTTCCGTACATTATGGACGTAACATGGTTGTGTGAACCCAGCCTCATGCGTGTGAAAACCTCGGCAAAAACAGCCTGAAAAACCGCCTGGAAAACAGCCTCAAAAAGCACGTCAAAAACCACGTCAAAAACCACATCAAACATGAAAACCTCCAGGGTCAGTTTTTACAGGAGGAATTTTCCTCCTGCAAAAAAACTCCGTGTGAACAGGGCCTTAAGCTGCCATCGCCGGCCTGCTACGCGATAGCGGCCGGCGATGGTGACTATGGCAACCGGACACCAAACAATGGCGTCCGGCTATGCCATAGACGGAAGCCTAGTGGGTCCTGACTATGCTTGCTGTCAGTGAGTAGCTGACAGTTCTAATACACTGCACTACGCATGTAGTGCAGTGTATTAGAATAGCGATCAGAGCCTCCTGCCCTCATGTCCCCTAGTGGGACAAAGTAATGCAGTAAAAAAAAAGTTAAAAGAAGTTGTGTAAAAATAAGAAAATAAAAGTTTTAAAAGTATTAAAAGTAAAAATCCCCCTTTTTCCCTTATCAGTCATTTATTATTAATAAAAATATATAAACAAACAAATAAACTGTACATAATTGGTATCGCCGCGTCCGTAACGGTCTGAACTACAAAATTATTTTGTTATTTATCCCGCACGGTGAACGCCGTAAAGGAAAATAATAATAAACCGAACCACAATCACAATTGTTTGGTCACTTCACCTCCCAAAAAATGGAATAAAAAGAGATCAAAAAGTCGCATGTACCGAAAAATGGTACTGATCGAAACTACAGTTCGTTACGCAAAAAATAAGTCCTCGCACGGCTTTATTGATTGAAAAATAAAAACGTTATGGCTCTTAGAATATGGCAACACAAAAAGTGAATGATTGTTTACAAAACTTATTTTATTGTGCAAACGCCATAAGACATAAAAAAAAATATAAACATCTGGTATCGCCGTAATCGTATCGCCCCGCAGAATAAAGTGAATATGTCATTTATAGCGCACGGTGCATGTAAAAAAAAAAGAATAAAAAAACAATAGTAGAATTGCTGTTTTTTAGTCACCACGCCACCTAAAAATAGAATAAAAACTGATCAAAAAGCTGCATGCACCCCATGAAAACTACAATGGATTCCTCAAGGGGTCTAGTTTCCAAATTGGGGTCACTTTTGGGGGGTTCCCAATGTTTTGGCACCACAAGACCTCTTCAAACCGGACATGGTGCCTAATAAAAAAGAGGCCTCAAAATCCACTAGGTGCTCCTTTGCTTCGGAGGCCGGCGCTTCAGTCCATTACCGCCCGAGGGCCACATGTGGGATATTTCTCAAAACTGCAGAATCTGGGCAATACGTATTAAGTGGCGTTTCTCTGATAAATCCTTTTGTGTTATAAAAAAAATGGTATAAAGAAGATTTTCTGACAAAAAAAAAATATGTAAATTTTACCTCTACTTTGCTCTAAATTTCTGTGAAACACCTAAAGGGTTCATAAACTTTCTAAATGCTGTTGTGAATACTTTGAGGGGTCTAGTTTCTAAAATGGCGTATTTGATAGGGGTTTCTAATATATGGGCCCCTCAAAGCAACTTCAGAACTGAACTGGAACCTAAAAAAATAAATAAATGAGGCAATACTTCGCTTCTTACATTATACTGATAATGAGCCGTGCCCACCCCGAGATGACCCCAGTTTTGACCATTTGTATAAACGGAGACCCTTATTAGACCGTTCCAGTGCCCGGTTTTCCCCAGCATACACCCCGAGAAGTGGATTTCTATTGATGAGTCCCTGGTACATTTTAAAGGGAGGGTTCAATTCCGCGAGTACCTGCCGGGTAAGAGGGCAAGGTATGGCGTGAAGATGTATAAGCTGCGAGAGTGCATCCGGGTATACCTACAGGTTTAGGCTATATGAAGGAAAGGCCACCCCCAAACCAGACTGCATCCTGGACTACAATAGGTACATGGGAGGTGTGGACGTGTCAGATCAAATCCTGAAGCCCTACAGCGCCATGCGGTGTGGTATAAGAAGCTGGCCGGGCACATCATACAGATGGCATTGTACAATGCATACGTGCTACGTCGATGTGCAGGCCAGACGGGAACTTTCCTGGAATTTCAAGAGGTGATTATCAAGAACCTAATCTTTAGGGACCAAGAAGGGGGGGCACCCAGTACTTCTGGAAGCGGGGCCACACGCATCGTACCAAGGCGGCAACACTTTCCAGGAGAAGTTCCCCAAACTGGCAAGAAGGGAAAAAGTCAAAAGAGGTGCAAAGTCTGCTATAAGGGATGACACAATATATCAATGTGACACGTGTCCCGAATAACCAGAGCTCTGTATGAAAGTCAGTTTTAAAATTTATCATACATCCCTTGGTTTATAATTTACCCCAATTTTACTTACCCTGATGCACTCCGCACAGCTTATCCCCCCTCGTCTTTCCCCTCTGAGCCCTGCTGTGTGCCCAGGCAGCTGATAACAGCCACATGTAGGGTATTGCCATACCCGGGTCAAACCACATTACAGTTTATGGGGTGTAGGTCTCTGGTCAAAATGCTCACTACACCTCTAGATGAATGCCTTAAGGGTGTAGTTATTAAAACGGGGTCACTTCTTGTGGGTTTCAACTGTACTGGTACCTCAGGTGCTTCTGCATACATGACTTCGCACTAGAAAATCCCCAGTAGGCCAAATGGTGGTCCTTTCCTTCTGAGCCCTCCCATGGGCCCAAACGGCAGTTTATCACCACAAATGGGGTATTGCGGCACTCAGAACAAATTGCGCAACAGAATGGGGTATTTTGTTTCTTGTGAAAATAAGAAATTTTCAGCCAAAACTACATATTATTTGAAAAAAATAATTTTGTTTTCATTTCCAGCCCAATTCAAATAAGTTCTGTGAAAAAACTATGGGGTCAAAATGGTCACAACACCCATAAATGAATTCCTTGAGGGGTGTAGTTTCCAAAATGGGGTCATTTGTGGTTGGTTTCTATTGCTTTGATACCTCTGGGGCTCTGCAAATGCGACATGGCACCCGAAAACCAATCCAGCAAAATCTGGACTCCAAAGAACACACAGCACTCCTTTCGTTCTGAGCCGTCCCATGGGCCCAAACGGCAGTTTATCACCACAAATGGGGTATTGCCGCACTCAGGACAAATTGGGCAACAAAATTGAGTATTTTATTTCTTGTGAAAATAAGAATTTTTGAGCTAAAATGACATATTATAGGAAAAAATATATTTTTTTTTAATTCCCAGCCCAATTCAAATAAGTTCTGTGAAAAAACTATGGGGTCTAAAAGGTCATATTACCCATAAATGAATTCCTTGAGGGGTGTAGTTTCCAAAATGGGGTCACTTCTGATGGGTTTCCGTTGCTTTGATACCTCTGGGGCTCTGCAAATGCGACATGGCACCCGAAAACCAAACCAGCAAAATCTGTACTCCAAAGAACACACAGCGCTCCTTCCCTTCTGAGGCCTCCCATGGGCCCAAACGGCAGTTTATTGCCACAAATGGGGTATTGCTGCACTCAGGAGAAATTGGGCAACAAAATTGAGTATTTTGTTCCCTGTGAAAATAAGAAATTTTGATAAAAAATTACATCTTATTGGAAAAAATGTCATATTTTTAATGTCACAGCCCAATTGAAATAGGTGCTGTGAAAAAACTGTGTGGTCAAAATGCTAACAACAAACATAAATGAATTCCTTGAGGGGTGTAGTTTCCAAAATGGGGTCACTTTTGGTGGGTTTCCATTGCTTTGATACCTCTGAGGCTCTGCAAATGCGACATGGCACCCGAAAACCAATCCAGCAAAATCTGGACTCCAACAAACATATAGCGCTCCTTTCCTTCTGAGCCCTCCCATGGCCCAAACGCCAGTTTATCACCACAAATGGGGTATTGCCACACTAAGGACAAATTGGGCAACAAAATGGGGTATTTTTTTCCCTGTGAAAATAAGAAATTTTGATCACAAATGACATTTTATTGGAAAAAATGAAATTTTTTTCATTTCACAGCCCAATTCAAATACGTGCTGTGAAAAAACTGTGCGGTCAAAATGGTAACAACAACGATAAATGAATTCCTTGAGGGGTGTAGTTTCCAAAATGGGGTCACTATTGGGGGATTCCTACTGTTTTGGCACCTCAACACCTCTTCAAACCTGGCATGCTGCCTAAAATATATTCTAATAAAAAAGAGGACTTAAAATGCACTAGGTGCTTCTTTGCTTCTAAGGCTTGTGTTTTAATCCACGAGCGCAGTAGGGCCACATGTGGGACATTTCTAAAAACTGCAGAATCTGGACAATACATATTTAGTAGTGTTTCTCTGGTAAAACCTTCTGTGTTACAGAAAAAAAATGAATAAAATTGAAATTCAGCAAGCAAATGAAATTTGCTAATTTCACCTCCACTTTGCTTTAATTCCTGTGAAATGCCTGAAGGGTTAAAAAAACTTTCTAAATGCTGTTTTGAATACTTTGAGGGGTCTAGTTTTTAAAATGGGGTGTTTTATCAGGGTTTCTAATACATAGGCCCCACAAAGCCACTTCAGAACTCAAGAGGTACCTTAAAAAAAAGGCTTTTGAAATTTTCTTAAAAATATGAGAAATTGTTGTTTATGTTCTAAGCCTTGTAACGTCCAAGAAAAATAAAAGAATGTTCAAAAAACGATGCCAATCTAAAGTAGACATATGGGAAATGTGAACTAGTGACTATTGTGGGTGGTATAACCGTCTGTTTTACAAGCAGATGCATTTCAATTCTGAAAAATGCAATTTTTTCAAAATTTTCTCTAAATTTTGCAATTTTTCACCAATAAACACTGAATATATCGACCAAATTTTACGACGAACATGAAGCCCAATGTGTCACGAGAAAACAATCTCAGAATCGCTTGGATAGGTTTAAGCATTCCGACGTTATTACCACATAAAGTGAAATATGTCAGATTTGAAAAATGGGCTCTGAGCCTTAAGGCCAAAACTAGGCTGCGTCCTTAAGGGGTTAATTTATGTAACCTGTTGCCGAGGAAAGATTTAGGGTTCTGCCCAGCCACAGTGACATATTGGGTTGCTAATGTGATCCTTTGGAGGGATAAAAAGTAAGAATCTGTTCACATCTCAGTTTTGCTGTTCCATCATAGGATCCGTCACATGACACACCAACGGTGCCTGGCGGAACACCGATTTTATTGGGGTCCATCAGGTTTCCGTCATTTTATCAGACTAAATAGAGCTGCATGCTCTGCTATTTGCCGTACTATATTTTTGATTGTACATATGGTTTTGGTTCTGTTGTCACAGATCTTTGAAAGAAGGCTGGGTAAATTGCTCAAGAAATAAAGTGGACAAGTTATGTTATACTCAGACTTACATTTTTGGTGTTTAATTATTGTGTTTAATGTACGATGATTTTTATGTGTGGTATAGAACCTTTACTAAAGAAGACCGTGGATATTCCACCAACATTGACGTATGTTTGGATTATTAATTAATAAGAGTCTATAGTGGATGTTATGACTCTGTATTATTTATAATCCCATAACTATCCTTGTTTTTGATTACAAGAATACACACATCTAATAGTTTCCAGGAGAGTTATATGGCAAAGTGTAAAATTGCAGAAAGATATTGCCAACCATCTTGTGCCCATATGTAATGTCATCTGGCCACATAGGGCTCCACACAGTCTTGGGTATATACATTACTGAACTGTCTTTTTAGCTTTTGGTTGCTAAAGCAAATTTTTGTCCAGTGTCAGATAAATCACCAGGGCAGATCCCCGTCATCAACTGCTGAGATTGCAAAACAGATAAATGTCAGTGTAAAATCCATTTATCATTTCCACATCTGACTGATGCTACAATTTTGTTGAATGTTTGGGTTATTTCTTTAGTAATTAGTGAAAGAGATCAAGTAAATCCTGTTTTATAAGCCTAGTCTTATGGCCTTAATATAGGAATTTTGAGCAGAAATGTTTTCATTTGTAATATTTGTAAGGGTATGTTCACACACTTAAAGGACGAGTGTCGCGGAAATTTTTTTTTTTAAATCAATTTGCTTTTAGTGTTTTATTAAAAAATGTTTTATTTATTTGTGTGTTTGTGTTTTACTTTTTTTTATTTTTTAACTTTTTCTTGTCTATGGGGGCTGCCATTTTTTTTTTCCATCTCTGTATGTGTCGATTAACGACACATACAGACATGGAATACGGCACATACAGCCCCATAGTGAATGCGAACGGGACCCGTTCCATCCACTATGCTGTACGCCGTCTGTGTGGGAACGGCGCATGCGCCGCTCCCACACAGTCCAAATTGAAGGTCCGACGCCATTTTCTTGTGGACCGGAAGCCGCGGCCGGACAGTAAGATTACTACTTCCGGTCGCGGTTTCCGGACTTGTGTTCTGAAGCAAGCACTTGGAGCGGACGGAGTGGACGGACCGGAGGGAGCGGCGGCGGCAGGAACAGGTAAGTTATTTCTGTGTATGTACGTGTTTTAGTGTGTGATTACTACTGTATGTAAGTCTACTACACTGGGCATTCGCTCAAAAAATGGCGACACACAGTGTAGGAGGTTTGACCGTTCAATCCCGTCCTTTCTCCTGGCACTAGCCAGGATAAGGGAGGGGGGATTCTGTGAGCTCACTAGAGCGAGTGTTTATTCTCAAGTTTTGCAACATAAAGCAATGTGGTTGCTTTACCACATGCCAATGCTGCAATTTTGGGAATTGCTCCATCTAGTGACCAGCACTGGGAAATGTTATAAATTAGAATCTAATTTATAATATTTCCTGACTCGTGAAAAATTGTAAAAATTCGAACAATGTTTAATCATTTATACACTAACTGTTTAACTAAAAAAAAAAAAACGTCTAGCGTCACATTACCTTTAACAAAAACCGGCTGTAAATACGGAGCTGTTTTCAAGGGAAAACAGTCCCTGATATTCAGCCGTTTTTTAAGCAACTAGCGTTTTTTTGTGGCCGTTTTTGGAGCTTTTTTTCTATTGAGTCAATGAAAAACGTCTCCAAAAACGGCTCAAGAAGTGACATGCAATTTTTTTTACGAGGCTTTTTTTATGCGGCTGTTTTTAAAAACGGCCTCGTAAAAAACGCCCTGTGGGAACGGAACGCCTTTATTTCCATTGAAATCAAAGGGCAGATGTTTGGAAGCGTCCTGCCCCCGCATTTTTAGCTGTTTTTTGGGGCATTTATGGCCCGAAAAATGCCTGAAAATAGGTCGTGTGAACATACCCTAAAGGATAACCTCCTGTGAAATCAGAGAGGTACTGGTCCTAGACCCTGACCAGATGCTACAGACTTAAAAGGGCATCTGTTTTTGAACAGATGTGCTTAAAATACAGACATCTAAAACACGTCATTAACCCCTTCCCACTGCAGCCACTTTTGACCTTCCTGACAGAGCCTAATTTTTCAAATCTGACATGTGTCACTTTATGTGGTGATATCTTTGGAATGCTTTTACCTATCCAAGCGATTCTAGGACTGTTTTCTCGTGACACGTTGTACTTTAAGTTAGTGGTAAAATGTGGTCAATACATTCAGTATTTAATTGTGAAAAACACCAAAATTTAGTGAAAAATTATAAAAATAGAATTTTTATCAAATTAAATGTATCTTCTTGTAAGACAGATAGTTATACCACACAAAATAGCTGCTAATTAACATCTCCATTATGTCTACTTACAAGGCTTATAACTTTAACATAAATTTCTCCCATTTTCAAGAAAATGTCAAAAGGCTATTTTTACAGGGACCAGTTCAGTTGTGAAGTGGCTTTAAGAGGCCCATACAATACAAACCCCCATAAGTCACCCCATTTTAAAAACTGCACTCCTCAAAGTATTCAAAACAGCATTAAGGCTGTGTTCGCATCAGCGTTGCACTTTCATTGAGGGGTTCCGTCAGAGGTTTCCATGGGTTAACCCCTCAACGGAAAGGCAAGCTGAAACCTTAGCTTCCATTTCCCTAACCGTTGATCTCAATGGTGACTGAAATGTTGCTAAAGGTTTCCGTTTGTCACCGTTGTGACAGGTTTCTGTTGTTTTGACGGAATCAATAGCGCAGTCAACTATTGGCATTAGCAATGTTTCCGTCACCATTAAGATCAATGGTGAGGGAAACGGAAGCTAAGGTTTCAGTTTGCCTTTCCTTTGAGGGTTAACCCGACAGGTTAACCCGAAGGAAACCTCAGACGGAACCCCTCAACATAACATCTGCAATGGTCGTATGTTGTCAGTAAACCAGCTTTGGAAAATTTGCTCTCCAAAAGCCAGTTTGCGCACCATTCATTGTAAGCTAAGACTTGTGCCCAGCATGTAAGAAATGTGCACATATTTAGTATAGCTGAAGTCGGCAGAAGTTGCCAAATATGTATTCAGGTGTGATGACACAGTGGCCTGCACCAGATGTCAGAAAACATTTCCCATTTTTCTATTTACCTTTTGTAAAAGTAAAATATATCACTTATTTTTTTTTACACAATATGGAAGCCCAGCATATTCTGCGAAAAGCAAGACCAAATACATGTAGGTTGGAAGAGTAATAGAAGAACAATTTAAATTGGCACATGGCTATAACTCTCCTATTTTCGGTGCGGATTGCGCACTGAAAATTCACTACAAATTACAATATATCTCATTCGAATGAGGTTTACTTGTTTTTGGAGGATGGAATAGCGTAGAAGACTAAGCTATTCCATCCTGAGAGATTCCGCAAAAAAAACTGTGTACCGCTCCTGACAACACTATATGGACTGTAATGTCAAGAGCTTCCCAATTCCAGAGTCCCCAGGCAGAGAATCGCAATCACTCTCCTGACATCACTGTCCAAATATGAACATCAGGAACAGTGCCGGAGTCCTTGGGCGGAGCACTAATAGAAGCTCTGCCCGGGGACTCCAGCCCTGGGAAAGCTACTAACATTTATGGACAGTGACCTCAGGAGTTTCCCTTGGGCCATTCCCCGGGCGACGAATCCCACTGTATGACATACATTGGTGTATGTTTTGGCTGAATTGAACAAAAGCGGTGTATTAACTGTTATTAAAACCAGGGCATTAATCGGTCATGTGACTGACCCATGGTTTCGTTCACTGTAATTGACATCAGTAACAAAATCAGTGTCAGCGCGCATAACATACAAACGTAAGCGCACCACTTTCCATTGCCCAACCCTCGGTAATGGAGGGGTGCCCAGACTCCTTTGCTGTATGGGGCCCAGAAATTCCTGATGGCGGCGCTGCCCACCACTGATGATACAGACTCCGCTTCTGAGCTGGCCCCATCTTCCCGTTACTACCAGAAGCCTTTTAGGCCCCGCCTCCAGGACTAGGTGGCTTCCGTAGCTGGCAGACAGGGGGGGCCAGTATTAGGCCCCTGGTTGCTATTGCAGCCATCAGCACTCTGGCGATCTGGTCGCTGGGGTGACGATTATCTACAAACTCCTTAGATGCAGAATTGGCTTTTGACCGCTGCATTTAAGGGGTTAATGGTGGGGATCGGAGCTAACTTCGGTCCCTGCCATTACAGTAGATTGTCAGCTGTAACATACAGCCGACACCCAGGGATCATGGCACGAACTCAGCTTCTAAACCTGTGCCACCCATTTGTCGTATATATGAGACAAATTGCGGGAACCACTGGCTTTCCATGATGTATACTTACGGCAAATGTCGGGAAGGGGTTAAAATGAATGTGCACCCTTAAATACCATTTTTCTTTATTTAAATAGGTTTAAAATTCTGAGCTGATTAATTTCTTACAATATCTTTATAGTAGTAAGAGTTTTGTTTTTCTGATACAGAGCTTCAAATCCCCAGTATAGAAATAGGTATAACATTCCATATTTAACTATAAGTCCAAGAGTGAACCTGGATGTGGTTCCCGGCTAGTCGTAGTCGGGACGTCTCAGAGACAGTGAAGCAGAGTAGCACAGAGTAGCAGAGCGCGGCGGGACATCTCAGGGATGGTGAAGCAGAGCAGCACAGCATGGAAGTAGTTTGGCAGAAGTTAGCAGAAATGTATGACTGGGACCCTTATTGAGTTGGCGCAGGCTAACCTAGGGTGGGGAGTCTAAAGTATCCCTCATTCTCCACCCTTCACACCCGCAAGATAAGTCCCCAGGATAGTCTGCAATAGATGGTCGAATTGCAGATGGTGGATGTTAACCATTTTGTGGTCAAACAGATCTGGATTGGTAGCATGTGGGCAACATCAGAGACAGCTGTGTAGGAGGCTTAAAACTGGGTAAGGAACAGCCAAACTCTGGTACAAAGGTGAGGCTGTGGAAGAAAGTTTCATGTCACAAGTCCACCATGGCAAGACTGAGAACAGCAATAAGACACAAGGTACTTATATTGCATCAGCAAGGTCTCTTCCAGGCAAAGATTTCAAAACAGACTGGGGTTTCAAGATGTGCTGTTCAAGCTCTTTTCAAGAAGCACAAAGAAACGGGCAACGTTGAGGACTCTACATAGACACCGTGGTCGGCCAAGGAATCTTAGTACAGCAGATTAAAGACACGTCATGCTTACTTTCCTTCTAAATCAGAAGATGTTCAGCAGT
Source organism: Rhinoderma darwinii (assembly GCF_050947455.1). Lineage (NCBI taxonomy): Eukaryota > Metazoa > Chordata > Amphibia > Anura > Rhinodermatidae > Rhinoderma > Rhinoderma darwinii. The sequence goes on along the minus strand of NC_134696.1, from coordinate 41,161,277 downwards.
GCCATCAGCTCAGAACTGGCGGAAACCTGTGAGACCCAGGCAAGCCCATCTACTGTTTGGAGAAGTATGGCCAGAAGTGGTCTTCATTGAAGAATTGCGGCCAAAAATCCATACCTTCGACATGGAAACAAGGCCAAGTAACTCAACTATGCATGAAAACATAGGAACTGGGGTGCAGAAAATTTGCAGCAGGTACTCTGGACTGCTGAGTCCAAATTTTAAATATTTGGCTGCAACAGAAGGCAGTTTGTTTGCCGAAGGGATGGAGAGCGGTATAATAATGAGTGTCTGCAGGTAACAGTGTAGCATGTGGAGGTTACTTTTAAGTTTAGGGCTGCATTTCAGTAATTAGAGTTGGGAATTTGGTCAGGATTAATGGTGAGCTTATCCATCATGACATACCATCAGAAAGGCGTCTGATTGGCACCAAATTTATTCTGCAGCAGGACAACGTCCCCAAACATACAGCCAATGTCATTAAGAACTATCTGCAGCGTAAAGAAGAACAAGGAAGTGATGATATGGCCCCCGAAGAGCCCTGATCTCAACATTATCGAGTCTATCTGGGATTACATGAAGAGACAGAAGGATTTGATGAAGTCTACATCCATAGAAGATCTGTGGTTCTCCAAGATGTTTGAAACAACCTCCCTGCCGAGTTCCCTCAAAAACTGTGTGCATGTGTACGTAGAAGAATTGATGGTTTTGAAGGCAAAGGGTGGTAACACGAAATATTGATTTGATTTAGCTTTCTCTTCTGTTCATTCACTTTATATTTTGTCTATTGATTAATAAAAAACTATTAGTACCTCTATTTTCTCAAACATTCTTACATTTCAGCATTTTTCCACAACTGCCTAAAACTTTTGTACAGTACTGTATGTGTATATATATATATATATATACATATATATATATATACATACACGAGGTTGCCAATAGCCCAAAGTGGGGTTTCTAAAGATATTAATTATTCTTTGGATAAAATGATTAGAAAACCATGAAGGCTCAGATAAGGCAGCCATTAAACATAACCGGCAGCTAAATTGACTCACTTAGTTTTAATTACATCGAAAAATCTTATCATTGCCAGGGAGACCTGCCAAATAGCAGAACTAAAGATACGGAGGGGGTCACTCCAAATGGAGACATAAACTGTAACAGAGTCATTCACTGTACATATAACACAGCTGCTAGTCCAAGAATTGTATGCAAACACAGCAAATTAAAATATAACCCCTAGTATACAACAGCAATAATTTCCATATTGTGCACTGATGAGGACTAACAAGTCTGAAGCAATGATACAAATAAATGCCCTTTATGGCCTGTATCTGTGCTGTACACCAGAGGTTATGGATACATAGTTGGCCAAATAGACATAAAAGTATAATTTTCATGTCTTCCACAGAATGAGAAATAACCTCCTCCATAATTGATATGTGATGTAAGAAAGCTGTGTACATATGTTGTATTTTAAATTGTACCTGCTATTTAAAAAAAAAAACAAAAAAAAACTCTATGTCAGTAGCAGGTTAGAAGTTTTGATCAGTGGGGATCCAGATGAGACCCCCACTGATCGCTGGAATGAAGGGTAAGAAGAACTCAGCTGAGCACTGTACCCTATTAGCTGTGAGCGGTGTCCAGGCTATAGATAGGCTTAGCGAATACGGGCCAGAGACCATCTCTGTCAGGAGAGTCAAACAAAGTTGAATGTTCACAGCACTCAGCTAAAAGCTTCTGCCACTTAGTTCCAGCGATCAATGGGGGTCTCCTAGACCCCACCGATCAGACTTCTGACATGTCACTATGAAATTTGAGAAATGACACTTTAAATGACACTTTAGAGCTTTACTATGTTTTGCAGTACCAATACAGGCGATACAGACTTAGGCCTTAGTCACATGAACGTGTTATACGTCCGTGCTACGGACCTATGTTAATGAATGGGGCCGTTCAGACTGTCAGTGAATTTCACGCAGCGTATGTGCGCTGCGTAAAACTCACGACCTGTCCTATATTTAGCCGTGTTTCGCGCAGCATGCACCCATTGAAGTGAATGGGTGCGTGCAAATCGCGCACGGCACACGGAAGCACTTCCGGGTGCCGCGCGTGATGCGCGCTACAGTAGTAAAATAAATGAATCAAAACAGAAAATTTGTAAACGTAAAACCAGAGTTCATAATGATGCCGGCTGCACGAAAATCACGCAGCCACGCACCATATGCTGATGCCACACAGACCTTTTGCGCGCGCAAAACGCAGCATTTTTTGCGCACGCAATACGGACAGGTCTGTGTGAATAAGGCCTAAAGCTGGCCATATTAATGAGATAGCAGTCTGCCAAACCCAGTTTCGTCTTATTTTTGTTTTGGGTGGTCACGGTTTTTGGAAAAGGATATGATCATAGAACTGCTTTCTGTGGAAAACTGGTAATGTGATAGCGGTTTGTAATGTTGCCTCCATTAATATCAATGAGGAAAAGCCACCACGAAACCATGCCTGGATAGGATATGTGCCGGGCTACACAGAAGAGCACACTCTGTCTTTGATGATGTCAGTTCCGAACAGACAAAGGAATCTCTGCTGGGAAGAGATGAGACCACACAGAGAAATTATCATAGTCCAGAATTAAGTTTTCGTTGGTATGTCCATCAGATTTATTAAAGGGTTACCTGCATATTGCACACAATTTACAATGTAAGCAATTTCCTAATGCATTATTATCTGCTACACTAGAGTGGCATTAGGTTTGCAGTCAATACACATATGACACCTGTAAGACACCAACAAGCATGTAAGGCTACATTTTGGCCTTACATGATCCCTTAAATTGCACGGGCACTAGTAAAAAATAAACCTAATCCGTCTTTATTTTAATTAGATTAATGTGATTGTATCTGGGCAGACAGCTCACCTGGTAGTGCCAGGTTATACAATATAGTCTAAGTCATTAAAGTGGCGGGAAAAAAACCCACCAGGTCCTTCTGTCTTAGGAGGCAAAACCCAACATCATTACGGGGCCCATTTTAATCTTTGCTATGCGGCCTTCACTCTTCATGTAATTCGGGTAGTGCAACAAACCTGTAACCAGGATGCATGTGCAGATGTATGAATTGTCAGTCCAGTGATATAGTAAATATAATCATTGACTAGACTGATTATTTCCATCAAAATTTTGGCATCCATACGAGTTGTCCTTTTACATTCACTACAATAGAATACATGGGGTAGGCAGAGATTATTTTAAAAAAAAATGACATTAAGGTACCCTCAAAGCTTTGATCATATGCCTTGTTGTACATTTAAAGGTCCTTGAGAGTATCCCTTCATAACATGGCATATAGCCCCTGGGTTACATGTACCATGGGCTGAGAACCTAGAAGGTAGAGGACCTGCTCAAGCTTGTCACTTGAATTTGGTGCTTAAACTGGCCATACATTTCAGATAGCTGTCGGCCAAACGATCATTCCTCCCGACTCCCCCATAAACATTGTACTCTCGGTCAAGCATGCATGCGTTCTCATTAGGTAGAAACCCGCTGCCAGACTCCTTTGGCAGAAGCTTATCTTCTTGTAAATAAAAAGATTGGGTATGTTGGAAGCCAACCAGGCCGACCCTTCTCTCCTCCGACATATGCCTTCGGGGGAGAGTCGGGACAAGGCCAAACACATTATATAATCGGTTGATCCCTGCAGGGTTTGGTTGACATATCTAATGTGTATGGCCACCTTGCTTCGATGTTTCCGTAGCTCTAAAATATTTTAATGGAGAGAGCTGCTTGCAGAAAGGGTGGCAGGAGACCTCTGTTCACTCGATAAGTGGGAGCCTTAGGTAGGAACACTCATCTTAAGGACAAAACACGAAGAGGCCCCCTTTAAATCGGTTATCTATTAAGACTGCTCTTTGGATGGTGTAGATGGGATACGAACATAGAACGTCACTATGAGAGAGCGGCATTTCAATAAACAATCCCCACTACAGCAGACCACCATAAATGCTCGGAGAACAAACTGAAACCCCTGAAATCCTGGGTGCCGAACTGCTTGTGAACTATCGTTAATGTCTGCAGGATGGTAAGTGGCAACGCTAGTAAAGCTCGCCAGTGTTGTCACCGACCTTCACCTACTAGTGTTGCTAGGTGACACATCTGGACTAGCCCTCAAATATAAAAATATAAAAGAAATAAAAATAAAAAATACACATAGTTTTAGGGAGTCCCTAATGAATACAGTTTCCAAGTAGGATATATACAACTTCATGTATTACTGCTAAATAAAATGAGATGTCATGACACGGCCGACACAGATGTGTTTGACAAAGTGCGATACTTGCAGTACTGCTGTATTTTTTACATGCCTAACACTCAGTAAGTCAAAATGAAGGCCTGTGCCAGTCCTACCATGTTTCTAGAGTAGGATTAACGGTTTTTAAACAGCTTTATTAACACTTCAGGATGTGGTTGTTTATTCTTTATGCACATCCTGTAGGTAAAGTAAGGCAGGATGTCACCTTATACTATAAATTATGAGTTTAGACAAGCTGCAGGATGGTATTAAAACGCTGCAACAAACCTCAAGCTTAGGAAACCTGCAGCCGAGTTCCCAGAATATTCTGTCAGTAAGGCTAGATTCACACGAACGTGGGAAAACTCGGATCAACGTGACGCTTTTCACGTCCGAGGTGCCCCTGTGCGGGTTCCGTTTTCACGGATCCCCATAGACTTGAGTCTATGGAGCGATCCGTGAAAATGGAACAAAATAGGACATGAAGTAATGGCTGTGTGAACAACCCCATTGAATTACATAGGGCCGTGTGACGGCCATTGTTTCAACGACCGTCACACGGACGTATTCGTTCCTCGTGTGAATCTGGCCTAAGTGAGTGATAAACTACAACTCCCAGAAATGCACAAATAAATCGCCAGAAAAGTTAAACAGTAAAGACGGCAAAATCACAGTAAGATCTGGTTTGGAACCAGCGCTGTACTCAGCTTGTTTGGAGCAGCAGGGCGCCTATTCAAACTCCTCCTCATTGTGGCCGAGCAGTGAGGAGGAAGGGGCGGGCTTGAGACTCCCGTTCTAATGATCATTGAGGGTCCCAGCTGTGTTGCCCACAACGATTAGACATTTATCATCTATTCTCTAGATAGGTGATTTATTTATGTTGCTTATATAGCGCCAACATATTCTGCAGCGTTGTACAGAAGTTGTTAAATATCCTGACCTGCAGGAACCATCAGAAAAACATAGACGTCATTTCCTGCACTGTGTGAATGGACTGCTTGTTAAGGCCGATGTAATGTCCTCACATTGTGCTACTTGGTCCATTCGTAGACTATAGGATATTAGTAACCAGTAGATGTATGCTGTTGACGGCACCTACAGTTCTCCATGATTATTAGCAAATCCCCCCTGCTTGTAAAAGGAGGGATATCACTAATAAAGTTGCTTACAGTGCAATTCTTGCACATAATATTTAGTCACACAGAAAATGAGTGTGTCGGTCATGCGTGCAGGCCCCACTAAAGCCTTATTGTATATTATTGGGTTTATTACTGGTGAAAAAGATGACATTTCAATGAATAATAATAACAATCATCAATAAGTATTAGTAAAGAAAAGCACTAGTAAAAATAATTTCTCATGGAAATGGTGGTTTTGTCATGCTACCCCAGCACAGACATATCGGTTAGTATCATAACTTAAAGGGGTTGGCCAGGAAAAAATATTTTCTAAAAAGTGTCCCCCAACCATGGTTTGCCTTCCCTAAAACCCCCTACATACTTTCTAATCAGTTTCTGATTGATCTCAATCGTCACTGCTGCTCTTTCTGTTTGTTTACATCCCTTGCTTTTGTTCCTGTCTGTTTCTTGTCTTGTAACGCACCATACCCATGATCCCTTGCTGCATCTGAGGAGACAGTTAACATCCCCCTTCCTCCCTCCACAGCATCTCAGCTATTTGCATACTGCCACGCCCCTCTATGTTCACAGGTCATTCCCTGCTCTAATTAGTCACCCAGCTCCCCACACAGTCACACACAGCCAGTAATTATCACACAGGGGGGATGGGGGTTATATACAGGGATGATAGGGTTATATACAGGGATTATGGGGTTATAAACAGGGATGATAATGTAATACACAGGGATGATGGGGCGTTCTACACAGGGATGATATAACTCCATCATACCTGTATACAACCTATATGTAACCCCATCATCCCTGTGTATTACCTCATCATCCCTGTATATAACCAAGATCATCCCTGTGTATTATCTAATAATCCCTGTATATAACCCCATCATCCCTGTGTATTACCTCATCATCCCTGTATATAACCCCCATCATCTCTGTGTATTACCTCATCATCCCTGTATATAACCCCCATCATCCCTGTGTATAACCCCCAGAATCTGTGTATTACCTCATCATCAGTATATTACCTCATTATCCCTGTATAACACCACTATCATCCCTGTGTTTTACTCCATCGTCCCTGTATATAACCCCCATCATCCCTGTGCATTACTTCACCATCCCTGTATATAACCGCCATCATCCCTGTGTATTACTTCATTATATAACCCCCATTATATGTGTATTACTTCATTACCCCTGTATACAACACCCATCATCCTGTGTATTATACCCCATTATCCCTGTGCATTACCCCCAACATCCTATACAGGGATGAAGGCGGTTATACACAGCGATGATGGGGGTTATATACAGTGTCGATGGGGGTGATACACAGAGATGATGGGGGTTATACACAGGGACAATGGGAGTTATATTCAGGGATGATTGCCCCATCATTCCTGCATATAACCCCCATCATGCCTGTATTTATATAACCCCTGTAATAACTGTATAAACCATCTGCAAGGGGGTGGGGGCTGCGGGGGGGCATGGGTGGGGGCCGCGTGGGCGATGAGAGGAGACGGGCAGGCAGTGCGTTAACTCCAAAATAGGTGGAGGAGGGGGCGCGTACAAGCAGGTGCGACGTTCCGTGTCTCAGCTCAGCCAGCACTTCCTGCTACGTCTACAGGCAGTGGGACCAGAGGAGGCGGATCTCTGAAGAGCTCATGAAACATCTGCCCGGCCCGCTGCCTGTAAGTGTAGTTGATGACGCGCCACGCCTTTCTCAGCCGGAAGTGCTGGCTGAGCAAAGACACGGTACCTCACAGGAAATGAAAATGTACTCTCGGTGCCGTCACGTGACCGCAGATCAGAACAGGGTAACGCTGCCACAGGTAAACAGACATTATATTAGAAATTTACTTATATATGTCCAATTAGGTTAAAATATAAATAAAATGTATTCCTGGACAACCGCTTTAACTGCTTTGGGTTGTCCCCCACGTGACTATAGGTGCATCCTTAATTAATTTCAATGCGCTTTTCGACCTATGTGCACCCTCAAACCCCCCCCCCCTGCACGGCAAAATCCACAATGTATAGTTTCCAAGAGTTCAAATTTTTACCAAAGGTGAATGTGTCTGGCAGTTAACTCTTGTGAAAACCCAGCAGTGTCACAACGAGCCACTGGCACATATCACTGCTAGCGCAGGATAGTGGATCCGCTGGCAATTACTTTCGGTTAATAGAGCAGTATGAATGACGGCTGGGTCGGGTGGGGACATTGTGTCTCTCTGATGGAGTTTTTCTTTAATTTGAGAGTGGAACTGCTGTACTAATAAATCTCATGATGATGACATCACTCCACGTGGAGAAAGAACAGGAGTTAACAGCTAAGCCAGTGCTGTGTGTATAATACCTTCTGGCCAGTAATGACTTTTACTAAGTATTGAAGATGAAGATCACATGAATGCATGTGGTTAATAACACAGAGAAATAAGTGTTATAGGAGCTACAGGTTTACACATCTTCCCTTGTTTTATCCGTAACACAGCTGTCAATGTTCTGCAAAAAAAAACTTTTTTTTTATTTATTTTTTTTAAATATTAGAAAGAAGCTTAGAAGCAATACTAACCTCCCCCTCCTCCTACCTTGCCTGCCTGAGACAAAAAAAAGAAGTAAAAGAAAAAAAAACAACAGACCCCACATATATATACAGTAAAAATTCATTACCGAAAAAATAATCTTTAGAAGAACCAGGTATTCTTATAATGTAATGGTAACCGTGATTAACAGAAATCTGTTCATCGAATATATCTCATTTTTAACTGACATGGAATATGTGACTTCCATAAAGTAGTAATGCCCCTTCTTGTCGAAATCAGGCCTGGAGGAACTACAATCTTTGCCCTGCTATTAAAGGATAGTCCAACTTCTGCACCCAAGATGCAATTAACTAGCTTAATTCATATGTTAAAGGGGTTTTCCAATATAGAAAACCCGAAATAAAGAGGGGTTTCTGTTCCACACCCCAATCTCTTGGCCTTTTGCTCTGGAGCACCTGTCCTGTCCTGCATATCAATTCATTGATATGAATGGGCATTGTGTAATGCCTAATTTCTCCTGTGGTGGCGCTGCAGGGAAATTGAGCACTTACTGCCAGGTTACCCTACAGATTACAGCTGATCGCTGGGGTTTCCAGCAGGGGGACACTGTGTGATCTGTTTATCATCAAAAGACCCTTCTAACAAGTAGGGATTGTTAAAAGCGGAGAACCCTTTTAACTTGGAGTAATGAGGATAATAGATGTACAATTCATTCTCCAATAACGAAACAATTTAGGAAAGCGCCAAAGCATGAAGTTTAAATTAGATCTGCATGAGGGTTAGAGCACCCGGGACAGTTCCCTCATTTTAATTATGTATTTTCACCAGTAACATTAGGCATTAACTAGGTCATAATCTGGCTGGTAGGGCTCAGTGTATATCCCCCATTGCATCTGTGTCAGGCCCTCTGTTCTTGTCACGCAGGCAGATTATCCGTCCACAGTGATTATTGTGCAGGGGTCCAGTACTTATATATCCAATGCATCTGCTCAATTACATTCTATAAATGACTGCCATATGACGACTGGTTCACAAGCAAACCACCATATTCCAGACTCTTTAATGAGTATGTACCATTATGTGAATGAAGGTAAAGTTTATAATGTTAAAGAAGTTGTCCGGAACTGAAAACATTTTTTTAATAAGATCAGGAAAGTTGATAAAAAAAACTCACCTGTTCAATCCCCCAAAGCTCTAGCGCCACAGCTCCAGTTGTCTCTGGCGGTCTTTATAAACTTGTCCTGTAGTGATATCATGTCATTCATGCACGTGGCTGCTACAGCCAATCACTGGCCTTAGTGGTCTCGTGCCGTTCTTGAAAGCATCACCCCTGAAGCCAGTGGTTGACTGAAGAGGTCGCATGTATGAACGGCACGTCCTCGCTGCAGGGAAGTCAATGGGGACCGGCTGGGACCACCAGAACATCAACACTAGAGCGGCCCGGGATTAGACAGGTGAGCATTGTTTTCTGGTTTTTTTGATCTACTTTCCAGCTCTTTGCTTTTTTTTTTTTTGTCCAGGGAATAACATCCGAATCCTGCAATTACTAAGTTCCAGGGATACATAGAGAACAGCATCTTAACTATGTACTACACATCCTATACATTTTTGCGTTATTCTCCTTAAACTCCATTTTCCTAAATTTTCTATCTAGACTTTATAACTAAGACTCTCGATTAATAATGCAGGAGGCACAGTTATTAATTGCTTCACCTCAGGTCCTTCCATGTATGGTAGACAACTTAAACGCGAACCATAAGGGAACATAACTCCTTATGGTTTCGCCCTCCTGACGAAGCCGGTCTGTAGGGCGAAATGCGCGACGAGGCGCTTTTTCATCCAGTTCCTGAGGTTGTCATCTCCACTCCCCTCTATGTCTAAGGGTATGTGCTTACTTTCACTTCTGAAGTTTTGATTATTTCTGACGATTACCATAGTAACATCTTTGGCCTTTTTGCCTGCATTTTTTGTCAGGATATCCCACGTTATCCATTGTGTATTCAGTTAGCACTCCTACCATTCATATGTGGGCACAGTATCCTAGTACATACCATTCATTGATTTACTTTACTGTGGGTAATGTGAGTGGACTCCGGCCACCTACGGTTGGTTGTCTCTGTTTGTCACTGGTCTTTTACATCTGACCTCATAGTCTTTTTCTCTGTATATGGTCCATCCTTTTTATTCCGTATTATGTTATTGTCGATATATTTAATAAAGATTTTGTACTTTTGCATATCATTCTTTCAGGGGTTATGTTCCCTTATGGTTCGCGTTTAGGTTGTCTACTTGTTTTATAGGGATCCCTCTTTACGTCATTTGTTTGGTTAGGGGTTTTTGTAGGTTGTTCCTTCCATGTATGGTGACATGAGCATATCCATGGAAAATAACAGACCAATAAACTTGTAGGCCTTATTCACAGGAACAACGGACCTATGCAATTCAATGGTCATTCAGACATGGTGTCCACCAACACTGACATCAACAACGGATACCGCACGGAACAAACACTGATGGCACCCGGAACTGCAACGCATGGAAAACTTGTTTTTTGAAGACGCAAAATGGAAATACTCGTGTGAATCTAGCCTTAAAAACATTTTATACATTCATTTTCCCTTACTCCACCTTATTTTTAGAATTTAAAACTGCAAATGAGTATACATTGGTGTAAACGGAGGTTGGTTTGCAAAACTAGTTTTTTACACGATTTTGCAAAAAAAAAACGCACCCAAAAACTGCAGTTTGCCGCAGTGTGAACATAGGCTTAAAATTGCATTTTTATTTTTTATTTTTTTATTGCGTCCTAGTAAATGACCTAGTAAACGTTTAATGGAGGACAGATGGTCTACTCTGCCCAGAAGCCACCGACAGTATACACCCACTTGAACCAGAAGGTCTAATACAATGATGTTGTTTTACTGCCAGTTTTATTTTGGCAAAAAGTGGCGCAGATTTAAGTGCTACTATAAAATAGTTTGTCAAGAAAAAGTGTCCTGCATTGTGTGAATGAGGCACATGTCTGCACAAAATAGCCATACTCAAAAACAGAAAAAAATCGAGCTATGATTAAAAGAGTAAAATAGCGACCCTTACCACATATGCACCATTTCTTCTCTAAAATATTCTCTGCACCATTTTTAAGAAGGCTCCTCAATGTATTAGAAGATGTGACTAATTTGGGTTTTACATATTAGGGACAGAGTCTTGTTCATTCACAATGTATTTATACCCAGTGCTAAGTTTAGCACCCATCAACCATATAACCGTTTGTACCTAAAATACCTGTCTGTACCCAAATATGATGGTAATACTTTCTCACCAAGTGAACGTAAGTTGCTATAATAGATGCTCTGCGTTACCTTACTGCCGGGTATAAATGACACTAATGCACTCCGATGGGTCAGCATGTTGCTCAGTTTATTGGCACTGGCACGTGTGCGTAGTGGCCGTCGCTAAATCTGGCAATGCTAGGCTTACATAGCTAACCTTAGTAGTCTCCGTAATCTAAACCCATGCCCACGTGTTAAGACCACAACAAACAATGTGACACATGGTTATAGCCTGCTCCAGCATAACACACACAGACAAGGGGTAGCACAGTTTGCAAAATGGGGGGAATATATAAAAATAAGGCTAATTAGAACAAAGCAATGACAGCTAGGCAGGATTCAAACAGATACCAGCGAATCCCGACAGACCACACTGACTTTAATGGGGTCCATTGAGATCCCTGTATTTTTTACAGAAAATACTGCAGACTGCATTCTTTTCTTGCCATGATAAAATATAGAAAAAGCCAGTGGAAATCTGGATAGATGGAACCCCCAAACGCAAGTGTGAACAGAGCCTTAGTGAATGATTAGGGGTTGTCTTTATTACCTGATCAGTTTCATCTGCCATTGTGAAAGTCAACGTTACAAAAGGTAACACACGAGTGGTCGCTGTGAGCAACACCTTTAATTTTTGATATACATATAATATCCATTGTTATTCATGCAGCTAGATAGAATGTACAGACCATGGAAGATCACTTTTAAAAATTAGCTATTCAAATGATAGGCCTGTCATGACAAAGCTCAACCACCTCAGATGGCCAGGTAAGTGAAAGGGTATGTGCACACACACACTAATTACGTCCGTAATTGACAGACGTATTTCGGCCGCAAGTACCGGACCGAACACAGTGCAGGGAGCCGGGCTCCTAGCATCATACCGTAGTTATGTACGATGCTAGGAGTCCCTGCCTCGCTGCAGGACAACTGTCCCGTACTGTAATCATGTTTTCAGTACGGGACAGTAGTTCCACGCAGAGGCAGGGACTCCTAGCATCGTACATAAGTATGATGCTAGGAGCCCGGCTCCCTGCACTGTGTTCGGTCCGGTACTTGCGGCCGAAATACGTCCGTCAATTACGGACGTAATTAGTGTGTGTGCACATACCCAAACAGTATTTTACTCCGCATTCGAGATCTGGGAGAAATTGTAACTTTTTTTTGGGGGGGGGGGGGGATGAGGTGATTATCTGGTTCAGACAGCTTTTCTGTCCGGAGAATAACTATCGAGGGGTTATCCAGGACTAAACAATGCCCTTCAGCAAAGAAAGTGCAGAAACTTTACAGTGCACTGTCTGAGGGAATTCAGCCCCCAATTGGATATGTAAGGGACCACTCTGTATAGACGTCTGTATATTTTTGTTTACATATACATATACAGTGATTCTGAGAACTGTGGCTAAGCTGTATACACCAAGGTCTACATATGATACATCGTATGGACGTGTGTGTAAACAAATACTTATGGGCAGAATGTTGGCTCAGTGGTTAGCTGGAAGGGCTGTGTACACGGACGGCTACGTTTGATGCAACGTCTGGACACCTGTGTGTAAACTAATAATCATGGGCAGCATGGTGGCTCAGTGGTTTGCTGGATGAGCTGTGTATTCTCAGGTCTATGTATGATGCAACGTATGGAAAGTGCTAACCACCGAGCACGATGGCTCTGTGTTTGGCACTGTTGCCTTGCAGCGCTGGGGTCCTGGGTTCAAATCCAACCAAGGACAACATCTGCATGGAGGTTGTATGTTCTCCCTTTGTTTGCATGGGTTTCCCCTGGGTACTCTGGTTTCCCCCACACCCCAAAAACATACCAATTGTGAGCCCCAAAGTGGACAGTAAGTGTGGCCCTCTACAGTGCTGCAGAATATGTTGGTGTGATATAAGTAACGTAGATAATAATAACTGTGTGTGTAAAAAACACTAATGGGAAGCACGTTGGCTCAGTGGTAAGCACTTGAGTCCTTCGGTTTGAATCTGACCAAGGACAACATCTGCATGGAGTTTATATGTTCTACTCTGGTTTCCTCCTACCTATGTTATGAAAACTTCTGTACAGTGCTGCAAAATATGTTGATGCTCTATAAGCAACATAAATATATAATATTTTCATATAGTACAGTGTTCAAGTTGATGATCACATGAAGAGTACATGTCTCTGTGTTGACAGCATATGGTATTGTTCAGTCTCAGACATTCCCTTCGTCCTCCTGAATAGCTAATAGAAAGCATGTAGACAAAAAGTATTTCTGAGCTACTGTATCCATGTACAATAATATGTAAGTTACTTTCTGCCGTTTAGGAACGCACTGTCAAGAGCCTTCAATCTCACTAAAGAATCATTTTCAGCCATGCTGCTGGCATGTGTCACATATGTTTGGGATGTTGCTTAGCAATAGATGCCATAGTACATAGGAAACATCACTGGATCCGGTGGTGTCACTGCCTATGCTGAATTTATGTAATGATCAGCATTAACACACAACAAAGCCGGCAACAGCAAGATGAGTAGGCTAAGTATTCACACCCCACTGCCTATAAAAAAAGTATTCAAACCCCCACGCTGCGCTATTCTGACCTTGAAAAAGCAACATAAATCTGAACTAAAGTGTGAACATAACCAAAGGAGTCCAAGCCATATCAGAACCACGGAAAAAAACAGAAGCGCCAGATCCATTAAATGACAAATACCAATGGCGCCAGAAGGAAGGTGCCCGATGGAACATATTGACTTTAATGTGTGCCACCGGGTTTTCGTCATGGTGTTCATTGTTTTGTCCAGCATTTTTCACTGGATCTAATGGAGCCTCCAACGTAGATGTGAACCTTAGCTAAAGCATGCAAGTAACCAATGGTCATTGCCTGATCAGTTTAGGCTGCGTTGCCAATTCTGTTATACGGTAGGATCCGACGCACATTGGTCACTGCCTGAGCCTGGCGGCCCCCATTGACCTGTAATGGGGCCTGTCGGTTCCATCGTGGTTTCCCTCTATTTGAAGGGAATAATAGTGCTGCATGCTACAGTATTCTTCCCGTCAATTATGATGGCATCTGCGATGGAGGCACCTGACGGAGATGTGAACATGTATGGCCAGCTTTAGCACAGTTTACCACAACTCCAGACCCCCACAGCGGTCTGTGTCTGTCCTCCCGTCGGTCTGTATCGGTCTGTAGTACTGTAAATGCACTTTCGCACTTGCAGTAGTATATTAGCTGTATTGTTGAGGCCACATTAAATGTGATCATACACAAACCCCATACGCTGCCTCCTGGACATGGTAAGTTTATCCATAAATCCCATTCTGACACAACGTAAAAGAAGAAACTTATTACAATACAACGGATGACCAAGGATTGCAAAACAAACACAATTATTTTCTGCAAAATGATCAATATACAACTGTATCAGAACTGAATGTCATTAACTTTTGAGGCTGCAGCATTTTTCCATCATTTTCCGTGGACCTATATAAATCCATAGAAAATCATATTATGAAAGAGCTCGACTAAGTGACAGTCTCAGCTCTGCTGCATCTCTGTAACTTTTATGATTGTTTTACTTTTTCTCCATATCCTGGTCATACTGGAAACTCAAATTGAGTACGTGCTAGACATAAAAATGACATTGACCCTCCTGCAAAAGCAATCACACCCGCCAAACTTCAGTCCAACTCGCCTTAAAGGAAAGACCAGCATTTCAGTTCACATCAATGTCAAAACACGAAGTCCCCATACACATCTACGTATTAATAACGCATGCAAATACCTCCGGGAAGCCTTCATGTAAAATATCCTGCAGATTGCCCCTAGCCAGATAGGCGATCATCATCCACAGCAGCAATGGACTGTCTCTTTCACTTAATCCCACAGGAGTTTGCAGTGTGCCCAGGCTATTTCCAAGCACAAAGAATTAGTAGCCATCAGGGATAACGCTGGTCCTCTCAGCCTGTTAATTTGAGACCAGAAGCAAAGCAGCAGGAAAGGAGGGGTGCGGGGGGGGGGGGGCAAAGCGGCACTGAGCATGCTCGTAATGGGATCTCCTACCAGCGTGTGTGGTGTCAGCCCTTACATCACTAGGACAACCAGCAGTTTATAGGATGGAGACACAGGAAGAAGTAACAGAAAACAGATGTCAGTAGAAGCAGGCTGCTAGGACCCTGAAGAGCAACTTCAAAGCAGCTGTATATGGGACAAATCCACCCACAGAGAAAACGCTCCCGATCGGACAATCCTCCTAGTCAGATATCTTATATACAGGGGCACTACTAAACATTAGATACTAATCGGTGTACCCTGTAGATTTTAATGGGATCTGCCAACAATCTAGTATATACTGGATCAGCCCGACTGCCCAAGATGTCTCCAAACTAGTATGTCATGTATACACTATATGGAGAAAACTTTTGGGACACCTATACATTACACCTACAGGAGCTTTTATGACATCCCATTCTAAATCCATAGGCAATAATATGGAGTTGGTTCCACCTTTTGCAGCTAAAACAACAGCTTCCACTCTCCTGGGAAGGTTTTCCACAATATTTGGGATTTTGTCTGTGGGAATTTGTGAGGTCAGACACTGATGTTGGAGGAGAGGGACTGGCTCACCATCTCCATTCTAGAGCTTGAGGTCAGGGCCAAGTTCTTCCACACCGAACTCACCCAACCATGCCTTTATGGACCTTGTGCACTGGGGCACAGTCATGCTGGAGAAGAAAAGGGCCGAACGCCAAACTGTTCCCACAAAGTTGCAAGAAAACAATTGTCCGAAATGTCTTGGTATGCTGAAGTATTAAGATTTACCTTCACTGGAACTAAGGGGCCTAGGCCAACCCTTGAAAAACAACCCCATAGCATTATTCCGCAGGTAGGCAACATTCTCCTGGCATTCACCAAACCCAGACTCGTCTATCAGACTGCCAGATAAAGAAGCGTGATTCATCGCTCCACAGAACACGTTTCCACTGCTCCAGAGTCCAGTGGCGGCGGCTTTACACCCCTCCAGCTGCTGCTTGGCACTGTGCTTGGTGATGTGAGGCTTGCATGCAGCTGGTCGGTCATGGAAATCCATGCCATGAAGCAACCGGGGCACAGTTTTTGAGCAGATGTTGGTGCCACAGTAGGTTTGGAATTATTGAGTCAGCAGAGCGTTGGCGACTTTTATGCACTATGCTCTGTAATTTTACGTGGTCTGCCACTTCGTGGTTGAGTCACTGTAGTTCCTAAACTCTTCCACTTTGTAATAATATCACTCACAGATGATCGGGGGAATATCTAGGAGGGAAGACATTTCATGAACTGCCTTGTTACAACGGAGACCTCCTATTACAGCACCACGCTGGAATTCAGTTGGTTCTTTAGGACGACCCATTCTTTCACAAATGTTTGTAAAGGCGACTACATGGCTAGTGCTGGATTTTATACACCTGTGGTAATGGGGCTGCATGAAACTCATGAATTCAATGATTAACCCCTTAGTGACCACTAATACGCCTTTTCACGTGATTCACTACTGGGCTTTAGGCTAGGCTGACGCCTTTTCACGTCAGCCTAGTCTAAGTCCTGCACGGGTCTCCCGTGCAGGCAGGAGCCGGGGCTCTGCTGTCTGATGACAGCTGAGCTCCTGCTCCAACGCCCGCGATCGAAGTTTACTTCGATCGCGGCCGTTTAACCCGTTAAATGCCGCCGTCAATAGCGACCGCGGCATTTAACTTTGTTTACAGAGGGAGTGCGCTCCCTCTGTCACCCATCGGCGGCCCGCGAATGCAATCGCGGGTCTCCGATGGGGTGTCATGGCAGCCGGGGGACTGATAAAAGCCCCCAGGTCTGCCCTGGACATATGCCTGTTAGGACGCGCCGGAGGCACGTCCTAACAGATTGCCTGTCAGATTTACACTGACAGGCAATAATGCTCTGGTATACGAAGTATACCAGAGCATTATAGCAGCGATCGGAATATCGCACAGTAAAGTCCCCTAGTGGGACTAATAAAATCAGTCATCAAAGTGAAATAAAGATTATTAATAAAAAGTACAGTAAAAAAAAAAATAAAACCATTTTTTCCATAAAAAGTGGTTTTATTTAGTAAAAGTGTAAAAAAAAAAAAAAAGTACACATATGTGGTATCGCCGCGACCGTAATGACTCCATTAATAAAGTTAATATGTAATTTAAACCGCAAAGTAAACACCGTAAAAAAAAACGCCAAAAACGATGGCAAAATTGCAATTTTTTTCCATTGCCCCCCAAAAAAGTCATAATAAAAATGAATCAATAAGTCCCATGTACCCCAAAACAGTACCATTCAAAACTACGTCTTGTCCCGCAGAAAACAAGCCCAAAAAATCACTACATTGATGGAAAAATAAAAAAATTACGGCTCTTGGAAAGCGACGATGCAAAAACAAATAATTTTAGTTCAAAAGTGTTTTTATTGTGCAAAAGTCGTAAAACATAAAAAAACCTCCACATATGTGGTATCGCCGTAATCGTACCGACCCATAGAATAAAGGTCACATGTTAATTACGTCGCACAGTGAACGGCGTCAATTTAAAAACGCATAGAACAATGGCGGAATTTCAGTTTTTTTTTATAATCCCCCCCAAAAAGGTTAATAAAAGTTAATATAAAAATTATATGTACCCAAAAATGGTGCCATTAAAAAGCACAACTAATCCCGCAAAAAACAAGTCCTCATACAGCTATGTAGACGAAAAAATAAAAACGTTATAGCTCTTTGAATGCGACTATAGAAAAACTAATAAAATAGCTTGGTCATTAAGGCCTAAAATGGGCTGGTCACTAAGGGGTTATGAGGTGTGTCCCAATACTTTTGTCCATATAGTGTAAGTACCGTATGTACATTTCTGGAGGTTTTTAGAACTGGAGATGTGTGAGATAAAGTTATGATCATGCGGGTAGACAATTTTTTCAACTTCATGTCAGTAATCCCACTGAACAACACTCTCCTCAGCCAGAAACAGCTGACAACTGAGATCACTAGATTGCATTTGGTTTAAACTGGTCAGAGACATAGATGTTATCTAGCAGCTAATTTCCCCCAATTCCTTTAGTAAAAGGCGACTGCGCTATTGATTCCGTCGGAAAAACGGAAACCTGCCGGAATGGTGACGAACGGAAACCATTAGCAATGTTTCCGTCACCATTGATATCAATGGTGACAGAAACAGAAGCTGTGGTTTCACTTTCACTTTCTGTTGCGGGGTTCACCCGACGGAAACCTCCGACAGAACGGAGAGCCAACGTTGATGTGAACATGCTCTTAGGGAAACAACCTGTCCAACCAAGGCACAGTTCTTGGCAGTTCCCTAAATGACAATAGATTGTCATTTATCCTATAGAAATCAGTGGGATCTGCCAACAAATATCTAAGGCCTTATTCACACGAACGTATAATACGTCTGTGCTACGCTTGTGATTTTCACACGCGTGGCACGGACATATGTTAATGAATGGGGCCGTTCAGACTGTCAGTGAACTCATGACATGTCCTATATTTGGCCGTGTTTCGCGCAGCACGCACCCATTGAAGTCAATGGGTGCGTGCAAATCGCGCTCGGCACACGGAAGCACTTCCGGGTGACGCGCCTGATGCGCGTTACAGTAGGAAAATAAATTATTGAAAACAGAAAAGCACCACGTGCTTTTCTGTTTGTAAACATAAAACCAGAGTGTCATTATGATGCCGGCTGCGCGAAAATCACGCAGCCGCGCACCATATGCTGATGACACACTGACCTTTTGCGCAAAACGGACATCTCCGTGTGAATAAGGCCTTAAGGATGTTTTCACACCTGCAGGTTTTGATCAGGTTTCTTAATGCAGATTTTTTAGGCCAAACCAGGTATAAGTCACAAAGGGAAACAAAGCATAAAGGACAGATTCTGCTTCTCCTCTCATATGATTCCACAACTGGCTTTGGCTTCATAGAGGGGGTCACGATCGGTGCTCCCCTTCCCCTCTATGCCGTCCATATGCCCTAACAAGGCCTACGGAGAGGGGCTGTCCTTATTACACTACCCCTTTAATTCCAGAGACTTATTAAAACGGTGGGAAGTTATCAGACTTTCCAATCTATTTTCACCACTGGCAGCAGAAACTTCAGTCACGGGTGAACTACATGTGTACACAAGCAGAAGGAACGAAGAACCCGTTGTTTCAGTCCTGATGTCGTGGAACTTTCCTGTAGTTGGCAAACAAGTATTTTCAAGATAACTCGACAGTAAGGGGGGATTCACACGAGCGTGTATTCGGTCCGTGCGGGCCGCGTGGTTTTCACGCGGCACGCATGGACCAATACAAGTCTATGGGGCAGTACAGACAGTCCGTGCTTTTTGCGCAGCGTTTGTCTGCTGCGCAAAATGCGCGACAGGTTCAATAACTCTGCGTATTTCGCGCATCACGCACCCATTGAAGTCAATGGGTGCGTGAAAATCACGCGCACCACACGGAAGCACTTCCGTGGGACGAGCGTGATTCGCGCAACAGCAGTGAAAAGGATGAATGAAAACCGAAAAGCACCACGTGCTTTTCTGTTTCCGAACATCCAAACGGAGTGTCTTTGCGTACCGAACTTCACCGGGTTCGGCCAAACTCGTTTTGGCCGATCCCGGCAAAAAAATTATCGGTACGCGACGTCAGGAGATAGTCACTGTCCATGGTGCTGAAAGAGTTAAACTGTTTCAGCACCATGGACAGTGACTTGCGATCCCAAAATACATTAACCTGTAAAAAAAACCCGAAGTTCTAACTTACCGATTACTCCTGTCTCCTTCCTGCAGTCCGACCTCCCGGGATGACACTTCAGTTCAAGTGACAGCTCCAGCCAATCACAGGCCAAGCACAGGCTGCAGCCAATCACAGGCTGCAGCGGTCACTTGGACTGCTGCGTCATCCAGGGAGGTGGGGCCCGATGTCAAGAGAGGCGCGTCACCAAGGACGCGTCACCAAGGACGCGTCACCAAGGCAACGGCCGGGAAGTTCTCGGTAAGTAGGAACTTTATCTTTTTTTTGTACAGGTTTTTCGCTGTTGTGTTCGGCATTCACTGTCGAGGGTGCTGAAAGATTTAGCTCTTTCAGCACCTTGGACAGTGACGGGCGTTGACAAGCCTCATCTCTATGATGCCGGCTGCGCGAAAATCACGCAGCCGCGCATCAGACACGCATGACACACGCAGCTGTCAAATGGTTTTTGCGCTCGCAAAACGCCGCGTTGTTTGCGCGCGCAAAAACGCAACGCTCGTGTGAATCTCCCCTAAAACTTATACAGAAAGTTCTAAATACATCTATCTAAGGGGAGATTCACACGAACGTTGCGTTTTTGCGCGCGCAAACAACGCAGCGTTTTGCGAGCGCAAAAACCATTTGACAGCTGCGTGTGTCATGCGTGTCTGATGCGCGGCTGCGTGATTTTCGCGCAGCCGGCATCATAGAGATGAGGCTTGTCAACGCCCGTCACTGTCCAAGGTGCTGAAAGAGCTAAATCTTTCAGCACCCTCGACAGTGAATGCCGAACACAACAGCGAAAAACCTGTACAAAAAAAAGATAAAGTTCCTACTTACCGAGAACTTCCCGGCCGTTGCCTTGGTGACGCGTCCTTGGTGACGCGTCCTTGGTGACGCGCCTCTCTTGACATCGGGCCCCACCTCCCTGGATGACGCAGCAGTCCAAGTGACCGCTGCAGCCTGTGATTGGCTGCAGCCTGTGCTTGGCCTGTGATTGGCTGGAGCTGTCACTTGAACTGAAGTGTCATCCCGGGAGGTCGGACTGCAGGAAGGAGACAGGAGTAATCGGTAAGTTAGAACTTCGTTTTTTTTTACAGCTTAATGTATTTTGGGATCGCAAGTCACTGTCCATGGTGCTGAAACAGTTTAACTCTTTCAGCACCATGGACAGTGACTATCTCCTGACGTCGCGTACCGATAATTTTTTTGCCGGGATCGGCCAAAACGAGTTTGGCCGAACCCGGTGAAGTTCGGTACGCTTGTCCCGCTTCGCTCATCGCAAAGACACTCCGTTTGGATGTTCGGAAACAGAAAAGCACGTGGTGCTTTTCGGTTTTCATTCATCCTTTTCACTGCTGTTGCGCGAATCACGCTCGTCCCACGGAAGTGCTTCCGTGTGGTGCGCGTGATTTTCACGCACCCATTGACTTCAATGGGTGCGTGATGCGCGAAATACGCAGAGTTTTTGAACCTGTCGCGCTTTTTGCGCAGCAGACAAACGCTGCGCAAAAAGCACGGACTGTCTGTACTGCCCCATAGACTTGTATTGTCCATGCGTGCCGCGTGAAAACCACGCGGCCCGCACGGACCGAATACACGCTCGTGTGAATCCCCCCTAACGAGAACCTGAAATTTAATCTTAAGAAAAGAGTGAGCTGTGTCAATGTCAGAAATTTAGAATAAGTAGTGGCAGCTGCCCCCACAAAATGGCCCCCTAAGTCAGGGGCGAAGCTAGGAAGACTGCTGGGTGCCAAGGGGGAAGTCTTTCTGCCTTTTGCCAGGGTATTTATATGCTAGGATGGCAAATTTAGTCTTTGCCCTTCATTAGCAAAAGAGTGTCCTTTTGGCCTCCGTCTGTCTGGTATATACGTCTGTATACCTGTATTACTTTTTTGTATTCCATACAACGGGATCCTGTAAAAAAAAAGTATACCAAAGCCATCGGAGCCTGGGCGTATGTCACAGGCATCTGTTAAACATATATACATCATAATCTATGGGTGACAAATACCACTGTTAGGCATCCGTCACAGCAGACCTCTAACATATACGTGGTATACGCTAAATGTGGCCAAAAACCATGATGTGAACCGTGCCTAATTCCTAAATCCCTGAATTATGTTTTTCTCTCAAGTTGTTAAAAATTATATTCAGCCAGTTATAAGTAACATCTGTTTCTGGGAAAGCTGGGTGACAACTCCAAAGAGTTTCCTTGAGTCCTGAAATAAAAATGTGCCTATGTATCAGTAATCCGTGCCTGCATACATATCACTGCATAACTAGGAATTCAAGACTCTCAGAAAGCCTGGGTGGCAATAAAGGATGAACATACTAGGGTAGCAGTTTACAGCAGCTACTATGGGGCCCAACAACTTAGGGGTCCCAAGGGGGAGCGTGGAGAATGGAATGGGGCCTCATTCCAAATTATGCTGTAGAGACGCCTGGCTAAATTTTGTGTCCCATCTATCTGCATTATCCCCCTGATGCAGCATAACTTTTTGCATTATTTTATATATTATACTATCATTGCGCTATCCCTGTACTGGGACATCATTATGTGCTTTATTCCTGTGCTGTGATCCATGGTAAAAATGTTATGTGAATTATATCATTGTGTGCATTGTCCCTGTACTATGTAATACTATACATTATTCTTGGCTGTGACATCACTTTGTGCATTCTCCTGGTACTGTGACATCTCAGTTTGTCGAATTTTAGTGCTGTAACTTCACTTAGTAGATTACCCTGGCACTGTGACATCAATAAAATAATTACCCTTGCATTGTGACATCACTGAATAGATTATCCTTACCAAGTGACATCACTGAGTAGTTTATCCTTGCCAAGTGACATCACTGAGTAGATTATCCTTGCACTGTGACATCACTAAGTAGATTATCCTTGCCAAGTGACATCACTGAGTAGTTTATCCTTGCCAAGTGACATCACTGAGTAGATTATCCTTGCACTGTGAGATCACTAAGTAGATTATCCTAGCACTGTGACATCACTGAGTAGTTTATCCTTGCCAAGTGACATCACTGAGTAGTTTATCCTTGCACTGTGAGATCACTAAGTAGATTATCCTAGCACTGTGACATCACTGAGTAGTTTATCCTTGCCAAGTGACATCACTGAGTAGTTTATCCTTGCACTGTGACATCACTGAGTAGATTATCCTTGCACTGTGACATCACTGAGTTGTTTATTCTTGCACTGTGACATCACTGAGTTGTTTATTCTTGCACTGTGACATCACTGAGTAGATTATCCTTAGACTTTACAGAATAGATTATCCTTGCACTGTGACATCACAGAGTAGTTTAGCCTTCCGCTGTGACATACCTGTGTGAATTATCCCACTACTGCGACATCACGGAGTAGATTATCCTTGCAGTGTGACATAACTATGTGAATTATCCAACTACTATGACATCGCTGTGCACAGCATGTTTGTGCTGTGACATCACTTTGTATATAATCCCTGTGCATTAGGGAAAGATACATGGTGCAGAGTGCCATCATAAGTTGTTTTTTTTAATCATACACTTTTCATGCTCTTAAGTCACTGCTATAGGTGGTCATGGTGGAGTGGGGCACTATGGTTACTTGTTACATCCCTGGGAATTGTAATGTCAACCATACCATTAAGCTTTCCCAGAAACAGATATAACAATGCCCCCAAATATTTCTTCCTTATCAACAAACTACCAAAAGAAAACATGCAACTTACTATACTAAAAGTGCAAATTGCTACATAAAATATATTATCATTTAACCTGTACTTTCCATAGAACATTACCAATTATGACATTTAAAAGTAATTATTTAGGATTTTACTGAATGCTTTTTAAGCAACTAATCTGCCTGCACATGAACACGTCGTCTTCAAGCAAATGTTCTTAAACTGGCGCTCAACAGCAGGTAATAAGAAAACAGGAAAATTATACAAGAGGCATAATAGTGATATTTAAATGTCATGCACTTCTGTCTCATCAGTGGCTTAGGAGGCTGCTCTGTTTTTCCACCATGCTTTAAACTGCAGCTCTGCTGTGCATAAGCGCATAAAATCAGCAAGTTGTCAGTTTATGGAGAGCTGATTTCTATTAAAGAAAGAAAAAAAGTATCATAAACTTCAAGTAACTCGATTAGTTACTTGACTAACATGATTAGTGAATTCTGGTTCAGCTGTAGAAAAATACTAAAAGTCTAAGGCCTCATGCACACGGCCGTGCCCGTAATCACGGCTGCATTTTCGTGCCGTGCTCCCATACAAGGTATGGGAGCACGGCCCGTAAAAATCGAAAAGTAGGACATGCTCCATAATTCTCGGCACGGTTCTACGGCACCGACACCCTTCCGTAGCGATACAGAAAGGTGTCCGCGGCCAATAGAACGGGACGGGTCCGTAATTGTGGACCGTATTGAGGCCCGCAATTACGGAGTTTTTTCACGATCGTGTGAATATGTGTTCCTAAACAGTGTAACATGTGGCCACTGCAGTAATTTCTCTCTGCTGCAAAAACAGAGCAAAAACACATCACGTGAATGCATCACCATGCAAACAGCAATAAAATAGATCAGTTTTGTACAGAGTTGTAATAGGGCACGCATAAATGTGCATGGGGCCTATATTGCACCTCTGCATGCCTCCGATTTCAAATAGAAGCATGTATGAACAAACGTCATCAGCTGGAGAGCTGTACGGTCTATGTGCTGCCGTCCAACCTGCATGCCGTGTGCTTGATGCCTTAGGCTAAGCAACCTGGATAAAAATATGACAAATTAGAAAAGTTTTTAATCACTGAGCCAGCAAGAAATGATGGAAGATTTCAGCTATAAAGTCTGCTGAATTGTTAATACAGCTCTGGACTATAATCAGTCGACTATCTAATGTGTATGGGGGTCTCCCAACTCTCCCTTGACAGCAGATGTCGGGGGAAAGAAGAATCAGGCATGCTGGATTTCTACATGCCTGACCCTTTGTTCCAGTGGCAGAAAAGCTGCTGCCAGAGCGGTCTGGCAGCGGCTCATTCCTCTCTCCTCATTAAAAACTGATGGGGTCAGGAGAAATAGCTGTTCGACCGACAGTTATCTCATATGTATAGTTAGCTCTAGGCTCTGTTCACACTGGCGTCATGGTTTCTGTTTGTACAAGAGCCATGATGGATATGACGGATCCTATTGACTGATACAATAGTGCAGCATGCTGAATTTTAGAAAAGAACGAACAGAAGTGTGAACAGAACCAAACACAACTTTTTATGTAGATCACATATGAAACCATCCATGTGTTAAAGCATGACAACTGGCATTACCACACTGATCTAGAATGCCCACTTCCGCATTATTGGCATAACTCCATGAAGATAAAAGGGATCGTAGAAAATACGTCCACTTAGTTCAGACCTAAATCTTCTAGTCACGTTGCTCTGCCGGCTGCTCTTCTCATTATAGTCTATTATCAGCTGATCACTAAACGTCTAGCAGCTCCCTGCAAAAAGCTCAGTACAAATTCATGAAAATATTTCTAGAATTATATATGCCACGGATAAAATGTAATGTCAACACTGTTATCAATAAATACCTATACATAGGGAAATGGAAATGTCTGCCTCCTTATAACAGTAACTCGGGACCCCCTCTATAAGTCAGATGTGACCATGCATTGTCAATTCTGGTTTTGACTCTGTCCATTGTTTGCCTCAAAATGGGACTATCGATCTGACCTTGGCTATGTTCAAATGCTGTAGTTGTCTGCCGAACATTTTGACCAGACATCTGTACGACATTCGCGTTGTGAATTCCCATGCATTTGTACATGCGGATTTCGATTTCCCTATTCAATTAAATTAGGTGAAATCAGTTAAATTTTGGGTTGTGTCTGCAGGGACAAGCGCTTTCAGAATGCAGCAGTGGGTCCAGCACAAGATCTGGCAAACAGCTGATTTTGCTGCCCCTCCAAGGGAAATGTAGTTACATAAATGGTCTGAAGCCCGTCAGATTGGAGATCCCTAACTATGACGTCAATATGCCCTGATAGGGTATATTGACAGGTGTCGTCATCATGAGACAGGGGTCGTCCACTTTTGAAAACCCCTTTTTGGTAATAAGGGCAGATTCAGACGAACGTTGCGTTTTTGCGCGCGCAAACAATGCGGCGTCTTGCGCGCGCAAAAACCATTTGACAGCTGCGTGTGTCATCCGTGTATGATGCGCGGCTGCGTGATTTTCGCGCAGCCGCCATCATAGAGATGAGGCTAGTCGACGCCCGTCACTGTCCAAGGTGCTGAAAGAGCTAACTAATCGGCAGTAACTCTTTCAGCACCCTCGACAGTGAATGCCGAACACAATATCGAGAAACCTGTTAAAAAAAAAGAAAAAGTTCGTACTTACCGAGAACTTCCCGGCCGTTGCCTTGGTGACGCGCCTCTCTTGACATCGGGCCCCACCTCCCTGGATGACGCGGCAGTCCATGTGACCGCTGCAGCCTGTGCTTGGCCTGTGATTGGCTGGAGTAGTCACTTGGACTGAATTGTCATCCCGGGAGGTCAGACTGGAGGAAGAAGCCGGGAGTTATCAGTAAGTCAGAACTTCGTTTTTTTTTACAGGTTCATGTTTATTGGGATCGGTAGTCACTGTCCATGGTGCTGAAACAGTTTAACTCTTTCAGCACCCTGGACAGTGACTATCTCCTGACGTCGCGTACCGGAATTTTTTTTGCCGGGTTTGGCCAAAGCGAGTTCGGCCGAACCCGGTGAAGTTCGGTTCGATTGTCCGGGTTCGCTCATCGCAAAGACACTCCATTTGGATGTTTGGAAACAGAAAAGCACGTGGTGCTTTTCTGGTTACATTCATCCTTTTGACAGCTGGTGCGCTGTTTCAGTCGGTTCGCACGGAAGTGCTTCCATGCGACCTGCGTGGTTTTCACGCACCCATTGACTTCAATGGGTGCGTGATGCGCGAAATACGCGGAGATATTGAACATGTCGCGCTTTTTGCGCAGCTGACAAACGCTGCGCAAAAAGCACGGACTGTCTGTACTGCCCCATAGACTTGTATTGGTCTGTGTGTGGCGCGTGAAAACTACGCGGCCCGCACGGACCGAATACACGTTCGTGTGAATCCCCCCTAAGAGTCGTCCAAAAATAAAGTTATGGGAAGATGCAATGAACGGGCACAACTGAATAAAAGGATCATATATTGGGGTGCTGCAAATGTGGAAAAAAATACTCACGACTTGCTTGAAGTGAAACACATTATAGAAAAGCGCACACCCATCTATCATCATGGTAATATAAATGTTATTGGATACAGTATTGTTCAAAATATCTAAAAACAGACATGAAAACCAGGTCCATACAGTGTCATAATATATAAGGCCCAGTTCACACTGAGGTTTTTTTACGCTGATTTTGATGCAGAAACTGATTGATTTCAATGGGAGGCGGAGTTTTTTTTTTTCATGTCCTTTCTTGTCGTGGTTCCACCTCTGATCTCCCATTGAAATCGAAGAAGAAAGTGAAAGAAAGTGCAGGCAGGTCAAAATCTGCCTCAAAATTCCTGAAGGAAATTTGATTCAGATTTTTTCTGCCTTCAAAATACTTTGTGAGAACAGGGCCTAAGGGTAAGAAAAATAAATATATAGCAGTATATAAACTCACAGCACACGGACGAGATTCAAGCTCCTGTGAATGAGCCCTAAAGCTAATAGATGAGGGTCCAGAATGGGGAACTTCCCTCTATTAAGTCAGAATGCTCTAATAGGGTATTTAAAAAGGGTTTTTTAATCCAGAAATCCCCTTCAACAGATAGGGCACTTCCTAAAATCCCTTTTTGTTTCAAAAATGATTTTTACCAAAACTACTTATTCCACATGAATGCCGCCACTACTGCTATGACAGATATGAGAGAGATAAATAGGAGGGTGAGTCAAAAATTATCCGCGGTCCGGTTATATTAAAACTTCTGTTGGCCGCACTGTCTTATCAGCGCTTTCCGTATGAGGTCGCTGTCTCCCCAGTCGCTGTTGTGCAGGTTTAAATGTGTTACGTCTGTTTATTTGTGACTACGGTGCGAGAAACAGCGGCTGCCCCACTTATGATTTGCACGAAAGAAGAGCAGCGTGCAGAGATTCGTTTTTTGTGCTCTGAGGATGTGTCTGGTGCCGATAATTATCGAAGACTTTGTGCGCGGTATGGAGAACGTGTTTTCTCGCGAAGAAGTGTGTATGAATGGATGGAGAAGTTCAAGGAAGGTCAGACAAGTGTCAGCCATGAAGAAGGAGCCGGACGCCCAGCCACGTCCACGGCTGATGACAACATTGAGCGTGCATCCTCCCTATAGTCCTGATCTTGCCCCATCAGACTATCACCTGTTTGGTCCACTGAAAGAAGCCCTACGAGGATGAAGATTCACGTCTGATGAAGAAGTGAAGACAGCGGTGACTTCGTGGCTCGCAGCTCAACCTAAAACATTTTTTAATGTGGGAATACGAAAACTTGTTGACAGATGGACAAAGTGTATTGAAAAGCAGCGAGATTGTGTGGAAAAATGATGTATTTGCTTTTCTGAAAGTTGATGAAAATAAATTCTACAGCCAGAGTGCGGATCGTTTTTGACTCACCCTCGTAGATAAGATAGATGAATGGATAGATAGATAGATAGAAAGTCTTGGAGTACTTACGAATGTTGTGGGGGGCACATTCTGAGCCGGAGTCCCCATAGTTTCCTATACAAAGCAAGGCTGCGAGTTCACAATTACTCCTGAAACATTAAGAAAACACGTACCATAAGTTATACACAAGACGTGGAACTATCAGCTACTCCTAGCGCTTGTTATTGTGGGTGGGAACTGTTAATAAACCTTTAGATGTAAACTACATTTAGTTTTGAACGCATAAGGTATTAATGTCAAAAGGAAAAATTATAATAAGATGGTCTCACACGAGGGGAGTTTCCAATACAACCTTCCCTTAGAACTCATAGCATTATACGTACGTCTTCCTAGGAAACAATATGGGATCAGGGGAGGTGAGACTTCATAACTAGAACTGCCATGAACTACCATTCTCCGTGGTGCTGGTGTCAACTCAATAGTCCCTGTGAGGACTGAATCCATTCAGCGCTTATTGATGGTGTCCAATAGTTTTGTACTGTCCCTGATCCAGCAGGTCCAAAGGGGCTTATGACACAGAAAAATTTGAAATTTTTAATCGACATAAACGTATAGACAAAAGTAGAATGTAGTGCCACCTTGTATCACAGTATCTACGGGTTCAAATCGGACAAGGGCAATTGCAAGTTCTATATAGTGCATAATAAAGAGGGTAAATAAGAAAGTCAATGACAAAGTCCTCAGCTCCATCATCATGTGTAGCCCAGCAGACATGAGATCAGCCTCCCCCATGGCTCATCAATCCTTATCTTTGTGAATAGAGGCCGTGATTTAAACTACGGGGTCATGAGACAAAAAAAAAAAATGCTGCTTTAGGATTTCAC
Organism: Rhinoderma darwinii; assembly: GCF_050947455.1. Lineage (NCBI taxonomy): Eukaryota > Metazoa > Chordata > Amphibia > Anura > Rhinodermatidae > Rhinoderma > Rhinoderma darwinii. The sequence goes on along the minus strand of NC_134696.1, from coordinate 41,131,728 downwards.
CCTATCACTTGACTTCTTCATAAAGGTCTTTGCCAGGTTTAATCTTCTTGATCAGACTCTTTTAGATACCTCAGGGCAGCGAGTTCACTGCGTTATTCAGGAGGCCAAATCAGGCAACTGCTGACAAAACGTAGTACTTAGAAATGTGGCGCAAGTTATCGTGGAGGAAACATATTCTGACATGAGACAGCACTTTAAACATGTGCAACATGCCCATGACGGGTTTAACCAGGTGATGGTACAGATTACTGGAGTACCGGAGAGGAGCATTGCTAGGAGAGCCCTGTAAGGGTAAGTTCACACGTTGCGTAAATACTGCGGATTTTCTACAACAGATTTCGTTATCCGCAGCATAATACAGTAGGATTGAGTGGATGAGATTTAAACACACACGCTGCGTAAATGCTGAGTGGAAAATTCGCTCAGAAATGAATATGCGGTGCGGTTTTTTAATCCGCAGAATGTCGATTGTATTTGTGTAACCGCTGTTTATTTGTTGCGGTATTTCCCCATTGAGTTCAAGAGAGATAAAACCTGCAACAAATAGCAGATGTGTGTAGACATATTCACATCACCGCAGTGCCGAAGAAAAAAAAATGGCAGCAAAAAAATACAACTAAACGCTATTTGTGAATTCCACCTAAAAGACTAGCGCTGTTTTGATGGGTGGGGTTCCGGGAGCTGTGCCCTCCACCAATTGTTAGAGTGAAGGGGCAGAAGTGCTCAGCTGAGGGCAGTGCCCATTTGGCTCCGATATACTTTCTCTGAATTTCCGGGAAGAGGATGGGTTGGTTGTGTATGAGATACAGACTTTTTACTGGTCTCCAAGGAGAGGCGGACAAAGACCATGATAGCCAAAGTGAACTCAGCCAAGCACTTCGGCCCCTTTCTTCTAGCAATCGGACCCCACCAATCAAAATGGCTGACATGTCATGTACATTTTTTTTAAATGACAGAACCTGCAGAACCGGTCACATTGATTAATCTGTCTAAAAAGATATACTGAATATTTTCCTACAAAACTATATATCAATATGCTCAGCTCCTCCTGCTCAATGACACTGCAGATTGGACAGCATGTTCAACATGACAGGTTCCCTTTAACCGCTTCCCGACTGCCGGTCGGGGTCCTTAAAACCCGCGCCATAGAGTATTTATGACGTGGTTTTAGCTGGCTGCCCGAGCGATCGGGCAGCTGAATGTCGGGTCACTGACTGCTGGGGACCCTGTGGAGAAGCTAGAAGCAGCTTCTGTCTTCAATGATCTCTTCTACACAACTCCCAATGAGCGCTGTGTATAGAATAGAGGCAGCGACCATGTGACTGGTCACTTGATCGCCTGGTGCCATTAGTGGCAGGCTGCTGCTGGGTCTAACTAGACCCAGCACAGCCCTATTAGTGACAATAATCACTATTAGGGTATGTGCACACGAGGTCATTACGTCCGTAATTGACGGACGTATTTCGGAAGCAAGTCCCGGACCGAACACAGTGCAGGGAGCCGGGCTCCTAGCATCATAGTTATGTACGACGCTAGGAGTCCCTGCCTCGCTGCAGGACAACTGTCCCGTACTGAAAACATGATTACAGTACGGGACAGTTGTCCTGCAGAGGCAGGGACTCCTAGCGTCGTACATAAGTATGATGCTAGGAGCCCGGCTCCCTGCACTGCGTTCGGTCCGGTACTTGCGGCCGAAATACGTCCGTCAATTACGGACGTAATTCCCTCGTGTGCACATACCCTAAGGCCCCATGCACACGACCGTGCCCGCAATCACGGCCCGCGATTGCGGGCACGGTCGGCCGCTGACTGACAGCCGCATTTTCGGCCCGTGCTCCCATACAAAGTATGGGAGCACGGCCCGCAAAATGCGAAATAACGGACATGTTCCATAATTCCCGGAACATTTCCACGGCACTGACACCCTTCCGTAGTGCTACGGAAAGGTGTCAGTGTTCAATGAAAGTGAATGGCTCCGTTTTTGCGGACCGCAATTGCGGTCCGCAAAAACTGAGGTTTTTTACGGTCGTGTGCATGGGGCCTAAGAAGGCTGATTTCCCCTGTAACTGGGGCTGCTGACCTTTGAGGGACAGACCATAATAATAAAAAAAATAAAAGTAAAATAGAGGGCAAAAAAACATAACAATAAATACACATAAAATACCTGGCCAAAAAATAAAAACACCCCCCCCCCCCCACCAATCATTTGACCCAATTATCCTAAAATAGACATGTAATATATCAAAATTCATGGTAGCCAATGATGATCACAAAAAAAAGGTCTATTTTAAAGTAAAACTATATTATTACCAGAAAAAATTAGCTGAAAAGTAAAAAAGCATATTTTTTTACTATTATTTTCAAACTTTAAGCCTAGAAATTCTAAAATAGCAAAAAGGATGTGTATAAAAATGATTTTAAAAAAACCTGCATTGTCTACGAAAAAAAACCAAGAAAATAAACAAAAAGAATGCAAAAATCACGTCGCAAGTCCCGGACCGAACACAGTGCAGGGAGCCGGGCTCCTAGCATCATACTTATGTACGATGCTAGGAGTCCCTGCCTCTCTGCAGGACAACTATCCCGTACTGTAATCATGTTTTCAGTACGGGACAGTAGTTCCACGGAGAGGCAGGGACTCCTAGCGTCGTACATAACTATGATGCTAGGAGCCCGGCTCCCTGCACTGTGTTCGGTCCACTACTTGCAGCCGAAATACGTCCGTCAATTACGGACGTAATTAGTGTGTGTGCACATACCCTAAGGGTATGTTCACACGCAGTGACCGGAAACGTCTGAAAATACGGAGCTGTTTTCAGGCGAAAACAGCTCCTGATTTTCAGATGCTTTTTGTAGCAACTCGCGTTTTTCACGGACGTTATTGGAGCTGTTTTTCAATGGAGTCTATGAAAAACGCCTCCAAAAATGTCCCAAGAAGTGACATGCCCTTGTAGTGCATCCGTGTGTCATCCAGACTCACAGATCCACAACAATTCACCAGAATTAATGAATCCACAATTGCGGACCGTAAAATGACTTGACCTGAGCTTTTGTGGTCCGCAACTGCGGCCTCCGCACCAATCCGTGTAAATCACGGTCGTGTGCACGGGCCCATAGAAAAGAATGGGTCCGCAATTTATCCGCAAAAATGCAAATAAATTGCGGCCGCAAAAATACTGTCTTGTGAATGAAGCCTTAGTTCTTAAATAACTCGTCATCTTTTTTTGACTGACTCTTCCCAGACTCCTGAACAGTAAGGGATTAAGAAAATGTGCTGAAGACTTCACCGTTTGCATTGTATCCGCTGTGAAAATCCGCAGTATTCCATGATTTCCACGCTGATTTTTTTTCCACTACATGTGGATGGGATTTTGAAATCCCTATCCACATGTATCGTGCTGTAAAATGTGGCGCGTCTGAACAGACCCTAAGGCCTCATTTACACTTGTGTGTGGCCTCCATGTGATGCACTAGCAGAATACAGCGCCGCTGGTCACCCCGGCGCTCAGACCTGTTACCTTGCAGTGCGGAGTGCCTGAGTTTGTATCTAAGAATAACATCTGTATATAGCTTGTGTGAGTTTGGCGCATTACCTTATACACCTCCTTGGTGCACAGGGAGTGATAGCAATTCTCTGTACATTGTGGTGGACTGTGTTGGCGATATATAGGAAAACAAATTAAAAAAATGTTCCTGGACATTTTCCCATATGCATTCCACAGCACGTTCCATCAGATGCCACATAACGCACCACATTCCCCTATATAAACACTGTTTTACGGGGTGGAATATGGTGCTTTTTACTGGATCCACACCAAGCAGTAATGATTGCAATAAGGTGCACAATGCGGTTCTATATTGCAGAAAGACATTCCCAAGAACGTGATATTTTCCGGTATATATTTGTGTATGACGTGTGTGGGGCAAACATATTGAGAGATTTATCAAAACTGGCGTAGTTGATGATAGCGACCAATCAGGCCACTGCTTTAATTCTCCAAAGGGCCTCTAAAAATGAAAGGTCGAATCTGATTGGTTGCTATGCTGCAGCCATTTTTAAAATGAGACCGGTCATTGACTGGCATGTGGATGGTTTATGTATATACAATACAAATATATATATATATATATATATATATATATATATATATATATATATATATATATATATATATATATGTTCCACTATTTAAGTAAATTGTCCTTGCAGCCAGTAGTTAGGAGGAAACCTAAGTTGACAAAAAGTTGTACATGTTTCCGGATATTTTTCTGACGTATTACAGCCTGTTGCTGCAAGATTAATACAATTGTTCTATACACAAATGTCTTCTTTATCCCATGTATAGCGATAATCTAGACAGTCCGTACCAAGCCTTGTATACAAACAGCAGCATACTCACCGTATAGCGAGCGACAGAACGCATCATCTGCACGGGAGACAGAATACTGCGACAACTCAGGGAAAGTATTTCAAGAGGCGCATCCTTCCACACGACTGCAGCGTGCTGCAGTTACTATAGCAACCAATACACTCGCCTGTGAAAGGGGAGTGCCTATCACTATACGCCCAACCTATGGGAAACCGCTATCGTCCGCGCTGCCTTCTATTCCCCCTCATCGGTATCAGATTGGTGTAGCGAGTAATGGGGCGGGACTAAACGTCGTTGTGTGATTGGTAGACAGGCTCGCGCTGAGCCCTTAGTGGAGATGATGGGCAGGCGTAAAGGATGGCGACTTGTTTATTTCATGCCGTCTCCCCCCCGGCCGAGCTTGTGTGTTTGTTTTGCATTGATCGCAGTATACGTAAACACACGACTACTACTATAAACTTAGTATTCACTGTACTGAGCCATGTTCACACGGTATATTTGAGGCGTACTCGTACACAGCGTTTTGATATGTTTTTGTTAGTTTCTCAAGGCGTTTTGTAGTGCGGCCACAGATGCTACATTAAAGTCTATAGTAAACTTTTTCGATTTTTCCGCTTTGCATCTAGGCGGTCATGACTTTGTAGGGTATGTTCACACACCCTATTTACGGACGTAATTCGGGCGTTTTAGCCTCGAATTACGTCCGAAAATACGGCTCCAAAGCGTTGGCAAACATCTGCCCATTCATTTGAATGGGCTTTACGATGTGCTGTGCCGACGGTCATTTTTTTTTACGCGTCGCTGTCAAAAGACGGCGCGTAAAAAAGACGCCCACGTCAAAGAAGTACATGTCACTTCTTGGGACGTAATTGGAGCCGTTTTCCATTGACACCATGGAAAAACAGCTCCAATTACGTCCGTAATGGACGCAGCAAAAGACGCCTGCATTTGCTCTTACGTCTGAAATTGCGGAGCTGTTTTCTCCTGAAACCAGCTCTGTGATTTCAGCCGTACCGGACGTGTACGTGTGAACATACCCTAAGGGTATGTTCACACGGCCTATTTACGGACGTAATTCGGGCGTTTTTGCCCCGAATTACGTCTGAAAATAGCGCCTCAATAGCGCTGACAAACATCTGCCCATTGAAAGCAATGGGCAGACGTTTGTCTGTTCACACGAGGCGTATATTTACGCGCCGCTGTCAAATGATGGCGCGTAAATAGACGCCCGCGTAGAAGAAGTGACCTGTCACTTCTTTGGCCGTAATTGGAGCCGCTATTCATTGACTCCAATGAATAGCAGCGCTAATTACGGCCGTAATTGACGCGGCGTTCAAGCGCCTGCACATGCCGGTACGGCTGAAATTACGGGGATGTTTTCAGGCTGAAACATCCCCGTAATTTCAGCCGTTACGGACCCCCGCCGTGTGAACATACCCTAAGGCTGGGTTCACACGACCTATTTTCAGACGTAAACGAGGCGTTTTAAGCCTCGATTTACGTCTGAAAATACGGCTCCAATATGTCGACAAACATCTGCCCATTCATTTGAATGGGTTTGCCGACGTACTGTGCAGACGACCTGTTATTTACACGTCGCTGTCAAACGACGACACATAAAAAAGACGGCTCGTCAAAAGAAGTGCAGGACACTTCTCGAGACGTAATTTGAGCCGTTTTTCATTGATTCCAATGAAGAACAGCTCCAAATCACGTCGGTAATTGATGCCTCGCAAATCGCGAGTACATGCAATTACGTCTGAAATTACGGAGCTGTTTTCTCCTGAAAACAGCTCCGTAATTTCAGACGTAAATGCAATTGGGCTGGGTTCACACACCCTATTTACGGACGTAATTCGGGCGTTTTAGCCTCAAATTACATCCGAAAATACGGCTCCAATGCGCCGGCAAACATCTGCCCATTCATTTGAATGGGTCTTACGGTGTACTGTGCCGACGGTCATTTTTTTTATGCGCCGCTGTCAAAAGACGGCGCGTAAAAAAGACGCCCGCGTCAAAGAAGTGCCTGTCACTTCTTGAGACGTAATTGGAGCCATTTTCCATTGACTCCATAGAAAAACAGCTCCAATTACGTCCGTAATGGACGCTGAGAAAAACGCTTGCACATGCCATTACGTCTGAAATTCAGGAGCTGTTTTCTCCTGAAAACAGCTCCGTAATTTCAGCCGTAATCGACGCTGCCGTGTGAACATACCCTTAGGTAGCTGGCTTTTTCAGGAGAAAACAGCTGCGTAGTTTCAGACGTAAAAGCTCCTCCTCGCATTTTGCGAGGCGTTTTTGACGGCCAATCATTTGAGCTGTGCTTCATTGAATTCAATGAAAAACGGCTCAAATTACATTTCAAAGAAGTGTCCTGCATATAATGTATATAAGTGTCCTGCACTTCTTTGACGAGGCTGTATTTTTACGCGTCGTCGTTTGACAGCTGTCAAGTGACGACGCGTAAATGACAGGTCGTCGGCACAGTACGTCGGCAAACCCATTCAAATGAATGGGCATATGTTTGCCGACGTATTGTAGCCCTATTTCAGGCGTAAAACGAGGCATAATACGCCTCGTTTACGCCTGAAAATAGGTCGTGTGAACCCAGCCTAAGGCTTTGTTTTTTGCGGGACGAGTTGCACTTTAAGTATTTTTAAGTATGCCCTGACAACAGGAAATATGGTCATACAACCCTCAAGTCCCTAAATGTGCCCTGGGCTGTCTGGCTATACAAGGTATGGGACTGGATCGCTCGCAGGGATTCCCTGTAAAGTGATCATAGGGGAGGAGGTGCCCCCCTTATTCTTTTCCTTTGAATGCTGTAATCAACTTGATCACAGCATTTAAAGGGTTAAAGGCCTAGATAAGCGGTTCCTCCGATCTCCACCGTCAGAGTGGGGCTGTGACATGCTTCTTATCGCATGGGCCCACTTGCTGCTCCCGCATGATCAGCAGAACGAGTATGCTCCTCCTGATTGGGTAACATCTTGCCACTTATGCCAAGCATACCCGTCTTACGTCGGCAACCAGTTAAGAGAGGATTTAAGGTTCAATGTTAATAAAGCTTTTAGTTATTCTATAATGAAAAGTTCTGCAACTTTCTTATATATTTTATGGGCATGAGACCCACCGATGTTCCATGGTGAAGTCACGTGAATATGGGGGGCAGCAATTGGTTGCTGCAATCATGTAACACGCGGATAGCTATAAGGGTTCAGAGGTTATACCTGGGCTCTGGTGCCTGAGTGGTACATAAGACGGACACTAGTATTCTAAATGGCACATGTTCGGTGGGGACTATGTTAAGCATTTAGATGCGCTTGCCCCTATTAAACAACCTCATATAGACACCTCCACCTGTTCCCCACAAGTGACTCCTCCTCTGGTGAGAGGTTAGCAAATGACCAAACACATAATAAAGATGTCAATCACCAATCCACGAAAGGTTCAATATTTAAAGGGGTTTTCCAGGGAGACACAATTTTTGCGGCGGGCAGTGCATGAGGCCTGAGCTATGTGAAGGAACACAAAGAAAATGGGGCAGTTATTGGAGCATAATCAAAAGAATGAACGGGGCGAGCATTGAGGAGGCTGTGGACCAATAGGATGCCTCAAACTCGGGAATACGTCAGAAGTCCCGGGTTTGAGGCATCCTATTGGACCACAGCCTCCTCAATGCCCGCGCCGTTCATTCTCTGCTTATGCTTCAATGACAGACCTGTGTCGATACTCAGTGACGTATCGATACAGGTCTGTCTGCATAATAACACTCGTGCGCGAGCGTGAGTCGAAGCAAACAAACACAAGAATGAAAAGCAGAACTCCTGGCCGACCAGAGATAGGGGGAATAGGAACAAACGCGTTGCGATTTTTGCTAGAATGCATATTAGGACGTTTATTTAATTTTGACATAAAGTATTAGTACAAAAATTTTGTATCCCCGTAAAACCCCTTTAAGGCTCTGTTCACACTAGTGTTACATTTCTGTTTTTTAATGGCTCAAAAAACACAGAATCCTCAACGGATTTCAGTACCTGCCACGTGGATGAGATTTGAACAAATCGAATCTACATGCTGCAGCTACATTTACCTCCTGGCTTTTTGACATCAGGAAAAACTCACTTAAATCAATGGGGCTATTAATTGAAAAGTTTCTCTTCATTTTATGTAAAAACTGCATAACAGAATAATGTAGATAAAAATCAGTGTAAATAGAGCCTAAGGCGTCAGCAATGTATGTACCTATGTACGGCTCCATACTACATAGCTGTAGGCACTCTGTGTGCCATCGTATGGTGCCTTCATACAGAATTGTATTCCTGGGATAATATTCCCCAGGGACAATACCTCTGTAATGTGGCATCCAATGACATGTCACAATTTTTTTGTGTCAATTTCATAGAAAAAAAAAAAACTGCATATGTAAAACGGTGGAATACAGAGGTGTATTAGGAGCCATAGACTGTAAAGGCTATGTAAACCTTCGAAAAGTGTTTGTTTGTTTATTTTTTTATAAAAATGATCAACCAGTGTGTTTGGTGCAACTTTATAATTAGTTTTAATTATACGCAGGATCTACCTGTAATTGATCACATCTAAGTTATGAACTTAGATGTTCTATATAACAGGTGGATCACCCGCAGGTCCCGCTGACACTAAACCCATCAGTGGCGCGGACCTGACGGGTACAGGATTTAGCCTATTATACAGCTGCTCTATACAGAGCAACTGTATCTCAAAAAGTTAAAATAATTTTTAATAAAAACTAAATAATAAAGTTGCTCCAAACACACTAATAGAACTTTTTATTTAAATAAAAAATATATATAAAAAATCCCTTTCAAAAAGGTTTACATAGCCAATAATGGGGAGCTTGCAGGGAGCTTCTTTTTTCTTCAGACCGCTCCTGATATGAATTCTGCAAATATATACAAACTATACACACACATTTGGATACGTCTGCCAGTGACTTCCATGATACCTTAATATATATCTTTAGTGAACAAACAATCGTGTTATCCCTACATTATTGTCTAAACTAAAAAAAAATTTGCCTGTCTTTTTGAACAAAAACATATTGCATAATCACACATTTTGACATACGTTTAATGGATTGAATTCATAGGGCCTGGTAGTGTCAGCATCCAGTTACTTATAATGAACACAACATTTATAAAAACTTAGCTGAAAACAATACCGTACCACCAATGGAAGCAGAACTCACAGCAGCTTATGCCTATAGGTTGAGGGGGCCCAGGGCTGGTCGGTCCACTGTTTGCCCACATTTTACTATATAACTGCTGTGTCCAACCGCTTATGCGTTTACTGGTGCCAAGTCAGAGACAGTCAGCCTGCTTATTGGCCAACGGAGTCTTGCCATTTTAAAAGCTAGTACAGTCCAGGACAACGGAAATGCGGGGTCTCAAACGGTTTTATTTTTTACATTCTTTTTTGTCTTGGAGGCTCAATTCTGATTTTTGCTCTGGGGCTTGTGATTTCTATGTATGCCACCGGCGGAAAAGTCAGTTTTCCGTCTCCATCTGAAGATCTACGGGGTTTAACAGAGTGAGTCACTCTTTTACAGGAAGCCTATACCGCATATCTAATAACTGCACATGTATTTTTACATGCTGTCTTACCGCACTGAAGTCAGCTAGGGCATGCTAGTTAAGCATCCTGACAAGACCAGCAATAAAATAAAAGAACACACATTGAATTAACACAATATGTAAATGAAAATTGAGACACTCATACTGCATTTGGGATCAAAAGAGTGACGAACGGGCATACTGCTCTTAAGAGCGGCCCACCAGAGGAGGTTGCGTGGGGGAGACTTACGGGTCAGTTCACACAGTTTTTTGACACAGAAACCGCATCGGAAAACGCCCAAAAAACTGAATTTTGAGGCAGATTTTGCTCTTCCTGCACGCCGATTTTTGCTGCGTTTTTCGCTGGCGGCCATTGAGCGAAACACGCTTTTTCTGCCTCCCATTGATGTCAATGGGAGGTCAAAGACGTAAACGCCCAAAGATAGGGCATGTCACTTATTTTTCCCCGTGAGCCGGTTTTACCGCTCGCGAGAAAAAAAAAAACACCTCCACCTTACATTGAAATCAATCGGAGGCGTTTTCGGACGTTTTTTGGTGCAGTTTCCGCGTCCAAAAACTCAGTGTGAACAGGGCCTTAGACTCCTTATACCTTTAGTTTCTAAGGGTATGTGCACACACACTAATTACGTCCGTAATATACGGACGTATTTCGGCCGCAAGTACCGGACCGAACACAGTGCAGGGAGCCGGGCTCCAAGCATCATACTTCTGTACGATGCTAGGAGTCCCTGCCTCGCTGCAGGACAACTGTCACGTACTGAAAACATGATTACAGTACGGGACAGTTGTCCGGCAGCGAGGCAGGGACTCCTAGCGTCGTACATAACTATGATGCTAGGAGCCCGGCTCCCTGCACTGTGTTCGGTCCGGAACTTGCGGCCGAAATACGTCCGTATATTACGGACGTAATTAGTGTGTGTGCACATACCCTAAGACAAGAAGCAGATGTCTCTCACGAGGCTGCTTTTTTCTGTTAACCAGTCACCAAGAGGGTCTGAGCAGTCAATCCTCGTCAGACAGGAAGAACCTAGAAAGGGCATGTGGTTTCAATAGAGGGAACAAGGTAAGTGGCTATCAGATACCTGTGCTTGTCTCTCAGGTAAACAAAGTTCTTTAGAAAAAACCTAAAACTAGTACTATTGCAGCCATACCAGTTGGTAAGAACCCCAGCACCCCGGAGGCCTGTCTCCCACAATAATCAGAGGGAAGAGGGCAGGTTCAAGTCTTAACTCTCCAGTTCTGGGAGAATTTTTGGAAATTGTGAATGAGAAAGCTACTGAAAAGCATTCAAATGGAAACTGGATTCTAAAGCAGAAATCTTTAATAATATCTGATATGTTTGTAATATTAACATATTTTGAAATGACAATTTAGGAAAGAGATATTTAGTAAACATATACATAACAAAAAAAATTCTTAATTGCATTTCCTTACATGAGTGCTTATGTTATATCAGTACATTGTAAATCAGCTAGAGAGATTGTGCTTCAATTAGGAATTTACATTGTCAGTTCATACAGATTCTAAAAAAGTGATGGGGGGGGGGGGGATCAACCAGTAATACATGACCAATCTAATTTCGGAGCACATGATCATTCGAGTATCCCCCCGGCAACAATCTAATGTATGGGGGCGTTACTCTGAGATTTACAATTGAGGATAGAAACGTTTATTTGGAACTTAAAAGGATCACGGATACCATCGTTAACTTGAACGAACAGATAGTGGTCATGGATACATTTCCTAACACAGCCGGATGGGTGATATACTGCATTGTTGCTCACTTTGTCCCAATACATACAGTTGAAGATTATTCTACAAAATGTAGATCCAGCTACTTGGCCTGACCACAGGAGGCCCAGTCAGAGTCAATACCTGTAAATAACCTAGATGGTATTAACAATAGTCCTATATGCAGAATTATTAGGCACAGACCTCATTCATATATCAAACTCTTATTAAAGGCCGGGGGCACCACATACATATATTGTGTAGCTGCCTCAGAGATGTATATAAAGAATTCCCTGTTGTTTCTTCTCTTCTGCATCTGATCCTGGCGACAAAAAACACATTGCAGTAAATGTTTTGCGTCATCACAAGCAAAAAAGATGGATGTCAACAGGGCTGAAATGATAGAGAACATGAGCACTGTGGTTTTAGGAACAATGGCCTTGGGGATCTATGGAGATCAGTGTGTAAATACATTAGAATTGTTCTATACTAACAATGAACTGAATTTGGTGCATTTTATATGGCACTATATACTGGAAGCCTTATCTCCTAAAGTATCCTCAAAAACCTAGAAGGTACTTTCATGTCATCACTTCCATTCCAAATCCTGAAACATGGGTTTACTTTTCACGTTAGGATAGTGGGCAGATCCATGCCAAGCGTTCCTGTTAGAACCGGTCACTATCCAAAAATGAGAAACAAAGCCCTTCTCTAGGTTTTGTGAAGGAAGTGATGACAAATATCTTCTATTTCCAAAAGGTGATGATGTACTTCATAAGGCCGAATTCAGATGAATGTGGGGAAACTCGGACGTGAAAAACTCCAGTTTTCACGGATCTCCATAGACTTGAGTCTACCGAGGGATCCGTGAAAACTGAATAAAATAGGACATGTTTTCTTTTTCAACGGACCCTTCACATGGTCCATTGAAACAACGGCCGTGTGAACGGAACCATTGAAATACATGCGTATACCACGGTTGTCTGAATTCGGCCTAATACTTCAGTGAAGGGCTTCCTGGTTCCTTTCATCCCACCACACTAACTTTACTAGTTACATGGTTCGAAAGAAAGAATAAAGTAGAAAGCAAACTGAATTGAATGTATTGTTGAAGAATGAACTATGAAGCATTATTGTCACTGTTCACAATGGCCATTTTAGTAGGAGGGATGGAATTGTAATAGTCATTTTCTGGGTCAGAGCCTAAATCTGGTCCCCGTACGTATACCTACTTATACAACAAACGATGACAGATAGCTGTATTCATTTACAATAAAGTCCATATGTACATGACCTTTCACAGCTCTAACCTTAATATTGAAATCACAAGATACCTATAAAAATCTAGATATAAAATGTATTAAAATTCCTGATATGCTCAAGTATAATTAAAATCTTTACGGAAAACCTGGCATACTTTCTAATTTGCATTATAAGGAGCTCTGTTCACACACTATAGAGCATAAAGTGACTGGTCCGATAATAAAGGGCAATTAGTGTTAATGTTAGGCCTCATTCACATGTTGCAGATTTGGTCAGTATTTTGCATAAGTATTTTGAAGCCGAAACCAGGACTGGATCTGAAACACAGGGAAAATATAATGGAAAGATTTATACTTCTCTTTTTTGCATCCATTCCTGATTTGGGCTTCAAAATACTGGTACAATATACTGAGCAAATCTGAAATGTGTGAACGAGGTCTTACTGTCACTTGCGCTTAATCCCTATTCATACACATTTTGAAAACTAAAATATGACATTATGTTCAGCGTGTGGTTTAGGTTAGTGCCCAGAAATGTAGGGTTGTTCTGTACCACTCGGTAAAGCCCCATGCACACGAACGTATTTTTGCGGCCGCAATTCACCCGCAAAGCTGCGGGTGAATTGTGGCCCCATTCATTTCAATGGGCCCATGCACACGACCGGCCGTACATTGCCTAGGAGCCTGGACCGCAAAAAGATAGGACATGTCTTATTACGGCCGCATTTTGCGGTCCAAACTCATTGAAATGAATGCACACGGCCATGCGGCCCGCAGGTGACACTCCACGGCCGTCCGAGCCACAAATCACGGTCGTGTGCATGAGGCCTAAGGTATACAGCCTGCAGAAATCATGTATTTACATTGGAGGAACACTCAATCTAAGGCCGGGTTTATACGAGCGTGTGAGTTTTGCGCACACAAAAAACGCAGCGTTTTGCGTGCACAAAAGGCACTTAACAGCTCCGGGTGTCATCAGCGTATGATGTGCGGCTGCGTGATTTCCACGCAGCCGCCATCATTATGACACTCCGTTTGGATGTTTGTAAACAGAAAAGCATGTGGTGCTTTTCTGTTTTCAATCATAGTTTTCACAGCTGTTGCGCGAAGCACGTGCGTCCCACGGAAGTGCTTCCGTGTGACATGCGTGGTTTTCACGCACCCATTGACTTCAATGGGTGCGTGATGCGCGAACAGCGCACAAATATAGGACATGTCGTGCGTTTCACGCAGCGGACATACACTGCGTGAAAATCACGCACCTGTCTGCACGGCCCCATAGACTAATATAGGTCCCTGCGGTGCGCGTGAAAATCACGCGCGTTGCATGGACGTATAACACACTCGTGTAAATGAGCGTGCGTGCGTGTGCGTGTGCGTGTGTGTCTCTCTAATAGAAGACCGGACAGCTCTCCAGACATATCTGTTTTAGTAAATGTTTATATGGCCCCTAAAATAACAATTCTGGGAGGATGATTCGTTAAAACGCGGCGTTCCTCGGTTATTCTTGCGGGAGATGTATGAATAAAATTACAACTGGGACAGCAAAGGGCGACTTAGTTTGACAATGCCAAATCAGTTTCAGGCTGTGTAGGAACACAAACTATTGACAAAGGTAAGGTTGGATTCACACGAGCATGTTACGGCCGTAATGGACGGAACACAGTGCAGGGAGCCGGGCTCGCTGCAGGACAAATGTCCCGTACTGTAATCATGTTTTTAGTACAGGACAGTAGTTCCACGGAGAGGCAGGGACTCCTAGCGTTGTACATAACTATGATGCTAGGAGCCCGGCTCCCTGCAGTGTGTTCCGTCCGGGACTTCCGGCCGAAATACGTTCCGTCCATTACGGACGTAACATGCTCGTGTGAACCCAGCCTCACAGTAACACCCACTTGTGAATTTTTGCATTCAGTTCCAGGAGGAATAACATAGGAATTACAATGCAGAGTTCCAAGAAAAGATGCCAAGAATTATTGCTTTATGGGGAATAAGAGTATTTAATAAAACAGACAGGAGAGATTACAGGTCCTCTTTAACAGATTTTGCTGGAGAGGAAAATTATTTAAATTTTGTTCCCCACCAGTTTCTAATATGTTTTTCCTATCAGTCACAATCCTTAGGTAAAAATTATATATTGGTTTGTCAGTTGTTTCCTTATTACCCAGAATTCCACTCCACAAGGTTCATTTATATTTTTTCTCAAGGGAAAAGACTCTGACCATATACAGATGGGACTTTGCTTTCTGTTATCATCCAATTTCAATCCTCCCCATACAACTCAATAGGGCTTGATGATGGATGTTTATCCCGAAACTAGACCAGGAATGCAGGAACTCCAGAAAAGATGGATTGGATGGAAACAGATGGACATTTTTACACAAAATTGATCTTTGAAATGTCATTGGATTTCAGTGGCTGGGCATGAAATTTGATCAGTCTCAACCAATCTAATAAATGCATAAGAAACAACGGTCTCAGTATGAAGCCCGTGACTGAAGTTACAAAATCTGAAGTGCATTCGTGTTTTTCATTTGCACGATATTCCAGTAAAGGTCAATGCAAATATCACTGAAGGTTTGTCTACTATTGGAATAAGATGGTATTGTGCCACTGAAGGCCTTGAAACTTTCAGTGACTGCTTCATTGAGCAGCACACACGAAGAGATTGATCATAGAAAAAGTGAAGCGTTTCCACAAAGCAACCAATCAAATCACTGCTTTGATTTTCCCAAAAAGTTTTCCAAAAATAAGAGCTGGAATCTGATTTATTGCTATGGCCAACTCCTTTGTTTGCACTAGTTTTGATAAATCTCCTTCATTGTGGAACCCAACACAAGAATATGAGGCTGCTGCGAACCATTGTGCGACTAAAGTTTCTGTCGGACCTGGGCTTTATTCTTGATAGTGTAGACAATAGTCTTCCATGAAATGACAACTATAAATCTTGAAGTATCTAAGACGGCAGAAACAAATGTATTTTTCCAAAGACCAACTTGTCCACAGCAGATAATGTCCAAGTGTGCACGGTTATTTAACCATTAAAAAGGAGAGAAAGAAAAGTTCCATTATCTGCAATTTCAGTCCAGTAGTTTCCGAGTGGACTCTTCTAAACCAAGGTACCGTTGACTGAATTGTATCTCCGAGAAGGCTTGATCTGACCAGCAGAACGGCTTTGGTGGACAGAACTATACGGATTGGTGGAGGCATTTTTGCTTGTATAGTTCTCTTGTGAGTTAAAGTTTATGGTAGCATATTCTGTGGTATCTGAATTCTGCCAGACATTGGGCTTCTTCTGGGATCTGTTTTGGGGTGGCCGCCGCACCACCTCTATTTCTGCATACTGTACGTCATCTTTAGCTATGATATTTCTTTTCCGACTCTTGTCCACAACAGAATAGAGGGGAACATCCGCTACCGTGTCGTACATTGGGGCTACTGGAGGAGCGCTCTAAGAGAGAAGTACATTAAATATTGAAATTAGGGCTGTGTAATTGGAAACCTATAAGCCAGCAGTGGCCTGCCAAGACATTACTACATGCACCCCAACACTCCTGACAATCTAGAAAGTTTTGGTATACCAATTTTTCACAAACTATAACACGTATGGTTCTTAGACTCCTGTATAAGTGTGTGCGGAACATTTACCCCACATACATCACGTTATTGGGGAAAACGTATTAATGTATTCACGCTAGCTTTCTGCCATAAATACAGTGAAAGACATGGCGTTCGGGCTGAATGCCATATTTGTGAAGCCCCTGCGCCACTTTTTCTGCCACGTGTGCCTGTGCAAGAAAAAGTGGGTCGGCTTGTAAGTAGGGCTGGGTGATCAAATTAATTTGATTAATTCGCCATTTCAAGTTGGCACGATTCTGGATTTGCCCAGAATCTTAAAATCATTACAGGCCCTATAGCAGGAAAAAAAAAAAAAGCTTTAACAACAAGCAGACACGCTGCACAGCGCATCTACTTTAATGAATGCCGACAATGAACAGGAGCAGGAGTGAGAGGACTGGGGTTTGCTCTGTGTGTAAGGCCCTATTTAAACGAGTGTATTTCACGTCCGTGATATGCAAGTCAATGGGGCCATTCAGACATTCCGTGTTTTTCAAGCAGCGTGTGTCCGCTGCGTGAAACTCACTGCATGTCCTATACTTGAGCGTTTTTTGCGCATTACGCACCCATTGAAGTCAATGGGTGTGTGAAAATCACGGACAGCACACGGACGCACATCAACCTTTCTACACCAGAAGTGTCACAAAAGGGCCCAAAAGTCACAATTTGCTGTCCAAATTGCGACTTGCCCTTTTTGCGCCACCCATGTCACTTTTGTAGAAAGGGGCATGACCTCTGGGAAAGAGCGTGACCACTGCGGCCCAACAAATTTATTATAAATTTACGCCAGGCTAATTGTAACATAAAGACATGTTAAAGGGCCTATTACACCGGCCAATTTTGGCAGGTGCAACGAGTTCCAATCAACAAGACAGCTCGGTGATCGGCGCTTGTTTGCTCCTGTCACAGGGAGCTATGGATGGGGACGAGCGCTCCTTACTCCGATCGGTCGTCCCCATACATTATCATCATGTCGGCAGATAAGCTGCCAACAACGATAATATTATTATTTTTTTTAAATGATATGACCAGCAGATAATCAAGCATTTGCTCGTTCATCTGCTGAACGCTTGTCTGCTCGATAATTGCCCAGTGTAAAAAGGCATTGAGCGTGCATGTCTGGATTTTTCCATGCGTACACGCTAACCGTAGGAAAAAAATGTATGTGAATGGGACCGTATGTGTATTTTACCTCAGGTCTCACTGTTCTCCTGCTGCTCATCTGCACCACACCATATATACTGTACATTGTTTACTAGCAATGTACCATAAATACCCAATCTTGGTATTTATATCTTTTTTCAGTTTATTTAACAAAATTCTGAAAATTGTGATTCAAATCGAAAATCGTCCACAGTGTTGAAAAAAATCTAGGTTCTATTTTTTGGCAAAATGGCCCAGTCCTACTTGTAAGTCAAACTCTGAGCAACTTATTTATCAAGCTGTTTAGACACTTCTGGCGTTGATTAAACCTCGTATTCATCAACACTGGTGCATTCTGTTGATGTATGTATGTATGTATGTATGTATGTATGTATGTATGTATGTATGTCACACGCTCCCATGGGGAAGACACCAGTGCACAGTTTTGTGTAATGATAAATCTCCACATTACCTCAGAGCTCCTCTTTCTTTACCATATAAAACTTGTATAAACTGTAACAGGCAAACAAAACTGGAAGACTTCCCCTTCTGGCTTTGTCATGTCCCTTTAAATCACCCGCCAGAGTGAGCGGTTTCGGTCTTACATATTGTTTGCTTTACCATAGTGCTCAATGATTTTGGAAGTTTATATTACACGGATTTACTTACATTTACTCGTCTAGGTTTAGATTTCTTCTTCTTCCTTGAATCTTTAAATAAAACAAAAAATAAAATCACAAAAATGAATACTTCTTTAATTGCCCCTCTATAAGTCAAAACATATCCAATTGATTAGAGATCGATCATGGCTACAGTTAAATGTCCCTTTATATAAGTCATAAATGTCTAAGATCCCAACTTTTATAGTATACGGGAGTTACGGAAATAGATAAGTACAGCTCAGCTGTTTCCTAAACTACCGCAGATTATTATGGAGAGAGCTGTGCAGACGGCTCTCACCTGCTTCTACTCCCCATTGCCATTGCCGCCCACCTTCTTCTGCATTACAAGAGTCACATGACCTATGGATTTGACAAAAATGTCTGTCGGAATACCTCTTCAAGATGTCCCAACGCAAAAGGACGGGACCTTTAATAATAAAATTTCAGTAGTCTCAACATTTCCGGCATGGTGTAACCCAAAGTCAGAAATCATATGTTGCCTATAGATGTTCTATTAAAAAACTACTCCAGAATGAAAAAAACAAACGATAAGATGGAATTCTAACCTGCTCAAGGCCAGGCTATTTCCCCTGTTTATGACCAGGCACCTTTTTATTTAATTTTTTTTACCCCTTTCCGACATCCGCCGTATATATACGGCGCACGCCGGATAGGGGAATATGGAGCGGGCTCACAGGCTGAGACCGCTCCATAGAGCGAGTGTGTCGGCTGTGTGTTACAGCCGACACTTCCGGGTAACGAGCGGGATCCCGTTCGAGCGTGATCCCGAACCAGTTAAATGCCGCGGCCAATAGCGATCGCAGCATTTAAATTACTAAAAACAGGTCCGCCATCTTTGTATACCTATGAAGCTCTGCCTCCGGCAGGGCTTCGTAGAAGGCTGTCAGAATCACGATATACTGCAATACATTAGTATTGCAGTATATCGTGCAAGCGATCTAACGATCGCTGGTTAAAGTCCCCTAGGGGGACAAGTAAAAAAAAAAAAAAAGTAAAAAACAGTAAAGTAAACTCCGCACAGTGAACGCCGTAAAAAAAAATTACATTTAAAACAGCAGAATTGCTGTTTTTTGGTCCCTTCATCTCCCACAAAAAATGAAATAAAAAGTGAAAAAAAAAAAAAAAAGTCTCACGTACCCAAACACGGTACCAATATAAACTACAGCTCGCCCCGCAAAAAATAAGCCCTCACAGCGCTAAATCGACGTTAAAATAAAAAGGTTATGGCGACAAAACTCAAATTTTATTTTTAACAATCAGTTTTTTCCTTGTAAAAGTAGTAAAACAAAGAAAACTATATAAATTCGGTATCGCTGTAAGCGTATTGACCTGCAGAATAAAGTTAACATACCGTTTTTACCGTACGGTGAATGCCGTAAAAACAAAACCACCCAAAAGGTTAAGGAATCGCTGTTTTTTTCCTATTCCACCCCACATATTTTTTTCTCATTTCCCACTACATTATATGGTGCTTTGAAAATCTACAACTCGTCCCGCAAAAAACAAGCCCTCATACGCCAATATTGATGGAAAAATAAAAAAAGTTATGGCTTTTGGAAGCTGGGGAGGAAAAAACAAAAGTGAAAATCCGAAAAATAGCTGCAGAGAGAAGGGGTTAACATGTGGGTTTAAAAAGGTATGTACATAGAATTATTTTTGTGTGTTTTTTTTCCTGTGATGCATGGGGCTCTATTTTCATGCCATTTGTATATTAGTATTATTGTTTTTATATTTTTTGATGTTATGTCAGGCCATTGGGGCCCTATAGATGCATACGTGCCAGGAGCTTTTGGAAATCGTGAAGGAGGTTGGAGTTGGCTAACTTTTTTTTTACTATATAGAATAGAATAGTCGACTGCGCTATTCAATACAGAGGGATCCAATCAAAAAATAGAAAACAAAGAACCACAACAAAATTACATATACGGCACAGTATATTTCTTCCTATGGGCGACGTATTCCCATACAGTGGAATACGTCAGAGCCTTCCATAAGAGGTATACATCGGTAAAAACATCAGAACTAGATCTCTGACGGAAGGCTCATACACAGTGTGAATGGACCGTTTTTCACAATATAATAACACTAGGGTTACCACCAGGCCGGTCAACCACCGGCCCAGCCGGTAAAAGTAAAACATTTTATCAGCATTAGCAAGTGCCAGTATTTGTGCATAATAAAAACAATGTGTTTGCAGACAAGTTACTTATTAGGTGGGTCCACATGTGGCAAAAGAATCTGCAGCAAATCCATGTGTGGGTTTTGCTGCAAATCCATGGTGAATCCATAGAATAATCCGCATAAATAAAATTTGGATTTTGCTGCAGATTTCCGCATAAAAAATGCGATTTGTGCAAAATCACAAAATAGCACAAGCCTATAAATACTAGTCGTTCTCAATGAATTAGAATATCATCAAAAAGTTAATTTATTTCAGTAATTAAATTCAAGAGTAACTCATATGATATAGATTCATTAGGGCCTGTTCACATCAGTGTTGGCTTCCATTCAGGGGTTCCGTGTTCCGCCTGAGGTTTCCGTCGGGTGAACCCCTCAATGGAAAGTCAAACGGAAACCTTTGCTTCCGTTTGCATCACCTTTTATCAATGGTGACGGAAACATAGCTAATGGTTTCCGTTTGTCACCATGTCGGCAGGTTTTTGTTTTTGTGACGGAATCAATAATGCAGTAGACTAAAAAAAACAGATAGCACCGCAAAAAAAAAACTGAAGTGGGCATGAGGCCTAACAGTTAATGAAATCCCAAAATTTAGTGTCTCAGAAAATTAGAATATTATATAAGCCCAATTCAAAAATTATTTTAATACCGAAATGTTAGCCTACTGAGAAGTATGTCCAGTATCTGCCCTCAATACTTGGTCGGGGCTCCTTTTGCATGTATTACTGCATCAATGCGGCGTGGCATGGAGGCGATCAGCCTGTGGCACTGCTGAGGGGTTATCAATGCGGCGTGGCATGGAGGCGATCAGCCTGTGGCACGGCTGAGGTGTTATCAATGCGGTGTGGCATGGAGGTGATCAGCCTGTGGCACTGCTGAGGTGTTATGGAAGCCCAGGTTGCTTTGATATCGGCCTTCAGCTCATCTGCATTGTTGGGTCTGGTGTCTCATCTTCCTCTTGACAATACCCTATAGATTCTCTATGGGGTTTAGGTTGGGCGAGTTTGCTGGCCAATCAAGTGCAGTGATACTGCGGTTATTACACCAGGTATTGGCACTTTTGGCAGTGTGGGCAGGTGCCAAGTCCTGCTGGAAAATGAAATCAGCAGCTCCATAAAGCTTGTCAGCAGAGGAAAGCATGAAGTGCTCGAAAATGTCCTGGTCCAGAGTCAGCGCAGCGTCTACTTCATATAAATCTGATTGGTTGCTATGGGCAACTGCTCCACTTTTCCTTTGCATCAGTTTTGATAAATATCAAGTGCAGTCTATGAAATGAAAGTTGAACTCTGATTGGCTGCTATGATAACCTGGGCACTTTATATACATATGTCCCTTATGTATCTAAACCATAAACATATCCATAGCACATATAATTGAACTTACCTTTGCCTTTGCTTTCCCTCTTAAACAGTTTTCTGCAAAGAAATACATTAAAAAAAAATAAGAATGGCAAAATATTAAGATAAAACCACATTATACAGAGCTGTGAATCATTAGATAACATTATGGTCATTTATACCACAGCAAAGATTATTTTCTTAGTACAGAAAAGTTTATTTCCATAAAAAGGCAGAAATAGAAACATCCGGCCAAAATACAAACACATACAGTTCACTTTCCCTATTCTACTGGCGATCATTTATTACTATTTATATAGCACCAACGTTCTGCCGCAATGTACGGACAATGCGCGTACATCGTCCCTGGTAGGGCAGATCAAAATCTTATTTCTGGATCTCAAGAATCCACAGGACCAATATCATAGGAAGCCAATCCTAGGAGAAGTTATATAACGAATAAGACATTGCTACAACATGGAACTGCTCGTCCTCTAGTGGCAAAATATCAAAATTGCGTTTTAATAAATGTCACACGTCAAATTTATTATCATATTTATATTATTATAGAACATCAAAATATTCACCAAATCTACACAGACAATGTAAATATTACATCAGTACACAAAGGGATTATCTGGACAGATTAAAACTCAAGTATTTTCTACCAAAAGCAGGAGTGGAGCCTGAGAGAAGAAATGTATCTGAAAGCTTCATAATTATTATTTTTTCTTTAAAAAATCAGTTTCCGCTAAATAAAAAAAAAATTAATTAAAAAAGTATGAACTGTGTCTAAGGCAAAAGCTAAATAAAAAAAAAAAGATAGGAGTGACAACTGCTCTGGTGCCCTCTATTGTTTGATCTGGGTATTAAAAACCAGTATACCATTTTTGACATCAATCATGCGGCTTTGGACTTTTTGTCGAACAGAAAAAATTTATGAAATAGTTTGTATGATTAACGCTTACATTTCTAAAAATTGCCTCAAAATCACAAAATATTGGATTGCTTACAGTTTCATCTTTTTTTAAAGTAGTCATATATGCATTGTCTGTGGGATGGACACAGACATAGGCAAGCACCGTAATTGGCTATTTCCATCAATCCTATAGAGAGTGAATATAAAATAAATGTAGTGCGCACGTGTGTCTAACGCTCTGTTCAAGCAGGGGACACAGGACTGTTCGTTCTCGTAATCGCGACGGGTTCCATCAGTCGGACCCGCAGAAATCATACATTTAACCTCTATCCTGTTGGGCAGTGTTGTTAACAGGTGGGTCCAGGTCAGGAGATCATCTGCAAAGAGGCAAGCCTTACAAGCAATATTACCAACTTGTGGGTCCTTTATATTAGGAGCTGATCGAATAGCTATGGCCAAAGGCTTCAAGGCTAGGATAAAAAAAAGCCATAGAGACAGAGAACATGCTTATAGATATATTGTCAGGGTTAGAGGTAGGCCTTAGGGGTAGAATAAAGAGTACAGAGGGCAGCCTCAAAATACCCCTCAAATCCCATATGCGAAAGAATATGAAAAAGATTGGTCCAAAAAAGGTTATGGATAGCCTTCTCAATGTCAAGGGAAAGACATGTAAGGGATGTGAAGGTATGGTTAGCCCAACTAATAACATTCATAATTTTCCTAATGTTGTCCGGGGTTTGCCTCTGCGGTGAAAAAAACAACTCTATGAAGGAGGGCATTCATTCTACGTGCTAGGAGGGAAGTAAAAAAATATTGATTCCGAAATAAGGAGGGAAGTGGGACAGTAATTGGACGGGGAGATAGTAATCTCGATCATTACGTCTAAAAATTCCTCTGGCATTGGGTGACCCTGAATTAGTTTGTTACAGAATCTCACTATATGTGGGGATAAGATGGAACTGAATGGTTCCGACCACTGCATAGCGGCCGTTCACCAGAACTGCAGCTCTGATCCTATTCACTTGAATAGGAGCAGAGTTGCAGTACTGCAGCTCGGCCGCTATTCTTTGACCGGAGCCCCCTGCTTTGGCCAACATCGTCCGGCGCCCGGAGGCAGCCGAAGTGGCATATCGGTTCAGTGTCCGGGTGTCGGACATGCACCGATCATATACTGATGATGGATAGATCATCAGTTGTCAGACAGTAGAAAACCACTTTAAAAGTTATTAGTGAGAAAGAATTATCCAATATCGTGAGACAAAGTATAACAGAAATCTAGGTTAGTCAAAAGCGCCTCTTTAATCCTTCACTTAGAAGGAGATGTCTTTTTGCGTCAAAGGCTAGATGTCTAGATGTCTTTTTGCGTACAATACTATATCCTGCAGTGGGATTCAATATTGCAAAAATGCTAATGCACAGCAGTAATATATATTCGAGCTTTAAGAATGGCATAAAAGTTCCTGCAGGTAAAAAGGAGACAGATTTTCACTCACGACCGGCTCAATTTGAGGGTTGAGCCGAAAATGGCCGCCTCATCAGGTAGCCGGAGAAGAAGCAGATGGTCTTGTTAATGAACGATGGGTCGTCCATTCTCGTTCTGGCCTTTGTGGTGTTGGGGATTGATGGGGTGAAGGTTCAATAGGGATACCCGCTCTTCATAATGCATCATAAGCCTCTCTAACCGTTTTGACCTGGAATTATATTGGAAGGAAAGTGAAAGGGCGAATGCCCAGTGATACTGGATTTGTAAGAGGCCGCAATTCTCTTTTCCTTTCCAACATAGAAGTCTCTTATCACTAAATCAGGGACTTCTGGTAGCGAGGCTAAGTTCCTGGTGGCAGCCTGGATCTAGTCACGTACCTTGTAATAATGAAGCTTGAGTACCATGTCTCTGGGTAGGTCAACATTGCTTGGTCGAGTAAGAGCTCTATGAATCTGGTCAAAACAGAGCTTAGAATCCAATTGAGGCAAAAAAGATTTTATTAGAGCCTCAGTGGTAGATGGTAAATTTGTAAGGGACTCCAGACAGACCCCTTATCCTCAGGAAGCCCCGTCTGGACCTATTCTCCAGGTCCTCGACTTTAAGCTCCAGGGCTTCAATCTATGTGGCATGCTAGTCTAAATCCCTGCGGTAAGAGTACAACACATCCAGCACCTCATCTTGCTTTGCCTCCACATCCGCTGCCCTGTGGCTTAAATCCTGTATTTGGCGTGAGAACTCCTCACTGAAAACTTGCTTGATTGTACCGACCAGGTCTGGGTGGGCTCATGGGCTTGATTTGGCAGCTACCGTACAATGAACATCCATCTCAGTTGATGACACACTAGGCGCCGGAGAAATGGGCGATGTAGTCGTCCAGAAGATCTGCAGTATAGTTTATGATAGAGTGGCCGTGAAACCCCTCGATGTCGTCCTTTGCCATGTTCCACTGTCGGCAGAGGAAAGAAACCCACTGAATTACTGCGCTAGACGCGCTAATGAAGGCCCTGTAATGCCAGGTGGGGCAGAATTTGCAGGACACAAGCTAAGTGAAGGAGAACAAGAACACCTTCATTTTAATTCCATCATAAAAGCAGAAAAAAAGAGCCAGATGCGTCGCACGATGGACACCAACGGTGCATGGTGAACTCCATTGACTCATAATGGGGTCCGTCGTGGTGTCGCTATTCTTCCCATTAAATATGATGAAGCTTCCAACGCAGATGTGAACACACCCAACAGCAGCAAAATGGTAGGAAATTTTTACTGAAAACTATTTAGAAAGTTGCTAAATTTTGCAATTAGGAAGTAAATGAACAATAAAAACAATTCAGATCAAGGTGTACCTAGCATTTAAAGTTATAAAAAATTAGGAAGTAAACAGTGGATTAAGGAACATGTGACACTGAAACCGGTCTGACTAATAGCTGACAAAAATCCAAGTGTTTCAGTGTCACATGGTTCTCTGCAGTTTCCCCCACAATTTTTGTCTCGTATTTGTGGCCTATATCTACTTAATAAAAAGCCCGTAGCCTGAAGCAGGCAGGCATATTTAGGATATTTGCCCATGTTCTTCAGGGCTACAGAAGATCTAATGGCAGATATAAGGTACGCAGCAATATAACTAGCGGATTTCCAGTGCCCAAGTAGCCACTAAATACGAAGTAAGGCATATTTGATTAATTTAGTGATAATGCTGAGAAGACTATGCACTTTAGTGCACCCACATTTATGTTGTAATGACTTTAGTCACTGTCCTTAGGAAAGCTCGCTATCAAATTCCCTATATCTGACGTAAGGTCATTTTCATAGGAAGCCAATTAACCCATCAGCATATATTTGGAGTTTGGGAGGCACTGGGTTATACGGAGTTAACCAGTACAAACTGCTGGTAATGAAGGGGGTTTCAAAGATTCCCAATAACCTCTGCAGTCTTTTAGAGCGATGGATGTGCATGACAATTTTCTTGCAGCATGTTTTTTGCTTAACAGATCTTTAGGCCACTTTCACATGGAAATATTTTGGTCAGTATTTTACATCATTATATGTAAGCCAAAACCAGGAGCAGAACATACAGACAATAAGTATAATGGAAACATTTGTACGTCTTCTGTGTTTTGGACCCACTCTTGGTTTTGGCTTACAAATACTGACCAAATTACTGCGGTGTGAAAGTGGCCAAACTAATTCTGTTTTTGCAATCCATCACCCAGTGACTTGAGTGCTAAAAAACTATATATATATATATATATATATATATATATATATAATATCCTACCAGATGAAGTAGAAAAACCATCTCCAAAGATTTTTTGGAGCAAGTTTTTTTTCTGTGTTCCCACAATGGGATATGGTGAGGTGCTATAATCCCCCATTATGAATAAAGTCATAAATTAATAGGATCTGGCAATGGATCCATGAAGATGAGTATTTTTTTAAGAAAATAAATAAATATGGGTATTAGGGGTCACAAGTCACAGTCATTATGTGGCCAAGTCAACTTGAAAATTAGGCTCTACGTACACCTCCGTCGCAGATTCCAATGCTGTGCTATTTTGTCTAGCAAAGCGCCTGACACCGATGGAACCCACACTGTTCGTTTCAGTCATGTGACAGATCTGGCGGCTCCAGCTTTTCGTTGTTCTGCTACTATGACAGAGAAGAACAATGGAAAGCCTTGACGCAGATGTGAACATAGCCATATATACGGTACATTTGTTTCCAGTAAAGAAATCTTTCAAGAAGGTCTAAATTTAGCAAGACACTCTTTTGTTTAGCGAACCCTTTTTCAGCGCTATATCACTAATATTCACACACCAGTGACCCTTATACTTATGCTGAATGTACGTCTTAAATATAAATCCTGGTTTAGTCTCTACAATTGAAGGCTTTGAGCACGGCCGCTCCTCCTGTCACCCTTCCAGGCTCGGTTTACCCGGACAGCCTAGTGAGGAAGTAAAGTGCACAGTTTCGATTGAAAGAGACCAAACAACTTCACTTCCAAACATTCACTAACCAACAGCTGCCTAGAAGCTGAAATGTGGATTCTGGAGCGTTCATCACAACGTGACAAGGCGTCAGTAACAATGAGGAGCAAGGTGCGCCTATAACACAGATAAAGCAAAGTTACATGCAGACAGATGAAGTAGAGTTAAGGGTATGTTCACACGCAAACTCAAAAACGTCTGAAAATACGGAGCTGTTTTCAAGGGAAAACAGCTCCTGATTTTCAGACGTTTTTGAAGCCACTCGCGATTTTCGCAGTGCTTTTTACGGCCGTTTTTGGAGCCGTTTTCTATAGTCTATGAAAAACAGCTCCAAAAACGTCCCAAGAAGTGACCTGCACTTCTTTTTCGGCCGTTTTTTTACGCAGCCATTTTTCAAAACGGCAGAGCGAAAAAACGGCCCATCGGAACAGAACGCAGTTTTTTCCCCATTGCACTCAATGGGTAGATGTTTGGAGGCGTTCTGCTTCCGATTTTTCGGCCATTTTTCGGGTGTTTATGGCCCGAAAAACGGCCGAAAATAGGCTGCGTGAACATACCCTTATGGGTCAGTTCACATGTTCAGGATTTGATGCGAATGAAATCCACATATTAATCCGCATTTAGAAAACTGCAAGTGCGGATTTTTATGGTGAGGATTTCATTGCGATTGTTAACATCTAATTGATTTCTATTATAAAAATCTGCAATTAATACGCATGGAATCTGGCGTGGAATTGACATGCTGCGGATTTAAAATTTCTATACACATCTATAAATCCGCAATGTAAAAATACGCTGCAATGTGGTTTGGGATTGTAAATACCCATCTACTTGCAATGTACAGTAAAATGATGCGGATTTGCTCTGCGTACGTATATCCGCATCAAATCCTGAACGTGTGAAGTGGTCTGTGTGCAGGAAGCTGTAGAGAGGCTCTGTACTAGGGAGCTCTAGGCACTCTGTGTGCCGAGGTATCGTGCTCCATGCAGCACCGTATTACGGAGGAATGCTCCCGTTAATGCAGTACTTCTCTGTAAAGCAGCATCTGATGACGCGACAC
The DNA here is from genome assembly GCF_050947455.1 of Rhinoderma darwinii. Taxonomy (NCBI): domain Eukaryota; kingdom Metazoa; phylum Chordata; class Amphibia; order Anura; family Rhinodermatidae; genus Rhinoderma; species Rhinoderma darwinii. Next base: position 41,103,348 of record NC_134696.1, on the reverse strand, counting down.
AATTTTATATTTTATTAGATTAATTTTGACTCCAACAGGATAAAAAAAAAACCTCTTTATGCCTCCATATGAAATCTTAGGCCTATGGAGCTACGGTAGGGCCTCATAAAAAGGTATCCTATTTTAACTCTGCACAACTGGGAGATCGTACGGACCTGTAATGCAGCAGTGTGCATTAGGGCGTACATGTAGACAAGTGTATACAGAGGTGCAGGTTTAATCAATTACAAGGTGGAAGCTCCAGCTCTCTCAGATACTAAAATCTGTATATCTTTATTATAAAACAGGGTTAAAACCACTGACATTGGAAAAGTGGAGGTTTCGTGCTTGTGTGTTTCTAGCTGCATTGGCTCTTAATCAGAGCCAGAATAACATTCTAAACATTATTTTTATGGGGCTGAGCTGCGTTACCAAACAGTCCCTGGAAAAGAGCGCCACTGTCTGTGTGGAGAAAAAAAAATTAAACTCTTTTTTCCAATTCTGAACAACCCCTTTAGAGGGAACCTGTCAGCAGTTGATGCCTAAAAACTGAAAACAGAGCGATATAGGGGAGAGGGAGGGCATTTTAAACAAATGTTTTCTTGTTCATGCAAGTCGCATGACCTAGAAACAGAGGTCTTATTCCCCTGAGGCGGTGGTCGCAAGTGCCACTCTTTGGCTACTAGAGCCATCAATCATAGCAATCAGGAGACCGCTAGAGCTGTCACTCAGAGCAAAAGGCAGGGTGCTTGCAGCGTGTGGTGCAGGAGCACTGGCACATCAAGTCCCGCCTTAGCGGCACTTGCAATCGGCGTGCTGGGGGAATTAAACATCGATTTCTCGGTCATGCAACTTGCACTTGGTATGTTTAAAATGCCCTCCCCTTTATCACTCGGTCAGAAGTTTTAAGGCCTCAAAAGTAATGTAGAATTTCATGGTTCTCCCAAACAGTATGGAGCCTTAGGTCTACCAGCTGAGCGCCAGTGTCCCTATAAAATAGATGACATTTTGATTGTCCCGTCATGATGAGTCATTAGTACTGGGACATTCATACTTTGTAATAGCTATAGTTATGCTATTGTTCCCTGTCTGGCTAGAGAAGGTGGTTTCCTAGTTGCAAGCTTCTAGTTAACAAAATAACCCAATATGTATACATTTAGATATTTCAAGTGTTAAAGGAAAAAAGCTTTATGAAAACTTCACTGCTTAAAGCGTACCTGACCCTTCAGAATAATCCGTCATATGTATGTACATTAGGAATAACACTATTTCTGGCCAGTATAGGACTTATATTCTGCATTATTTTGCAGTTTTCCCCTCTGCAGGCTCTATCTCTAAGGGCTTATTCAGACGAACGGGATATACGTCCGTGCAACGTGCGTGATTTTCACGCGCGACGCACGGAACTATATTAGTCTATGGGGCCGTGCAGACAGTTGCGTGATTTTTTCGCAGCGTGAGTCCGCTGCGAAAAAATCACGACATGTCCGTTCTTTGGGCGTATTTCGCGCATCACGCACCCATTCAAGTCAATGGGTGCGTGAAAATCACGCATTCCACACGGAAGCACTTCAATGGGACGAGCTTGATTCGCGCAACAGCTGTCAAACTATGAATGAAAACAGAAAAGCACCACGTGCTTTTCTGTTTACAAATATCTAAACGGAGTGTCATAATGATGGCGGCTGCGCGAAAATAACGCAGCCATGCATCATATGGTGATGACACACGGAGCGGTTAATTGCCTATTGCGCACGCAAAACGCCGCATTTATTGTGTGCGCAAAACGCACACGCTCATGTGAGTCCGGCCTAATTCTCAGTTGACTCTGAGCTAGTGGGCAGAGCCTAAGGCTGGGTTCACACACACTATTTACGGACGTAATTCGGGCGTTTTAGCCCCGAATTACGTCCGAAAATGCGGCTCAAAAGCGTCGGCAAACATCTGCCCATTCATTTGAATGGGTCTTACGATGTTCTGTTCCGACGGTCATTTTTTTTAAAAAGACGCCCGTGTCAAAGAAGTGCCTGTCATTTCTTCAGACGTAAATGGAGCCGTTTTACATGGACACCATGGAAAACCAGCTCCAATTACGTCCGTAATGGACGCAGCAAAAGACGCCTGCACATGCCATTACGGCTGAAATTACGGTGCTGTTTTCTCCTAAAAACAGCACCGTAATTACAGCCGTAACGGACGCTGCCGTGTGAACATACCTTAACTGCTATCATCTCTTCTATACACAGCACACAAAGAAGAGGACGGACGGATAAAGCTGCAGCATGGTGGAGATTATACAGCAGAGATTAATGAGCAATGAAACGGAGAATACAGCGCTAGGGTGAGATATTAGGCTGGGTTCACACAGAGTTTTCTGCAGGCAGAAAATCTGCCTCAAAATTCAGTTTGGATTTTTGAGGCAGATTTTGCTGTGCCTGCATGCTGATTTTCACGCCGTTTTTTGCCCGCGGCGATTGAGCGCCACGGGCAAAAAACGCTGCGAAATACGCTTTCTCTTCCTCCAATTGATGTCAATGGTAGGTCAGAGACATAAACGCCTGAAGATAGGGCATGTCCCTTCTTTTTACCACGAGCCGTTTTTTCCGCACGCAGGAAAAAAAACAATCAATTGAAATCAATGGGAGGCATTTTCGGTTGTTTTTTGGCGCGTTTTCCGCATCAAAAAACGTGTACAAGAAAAAATGTGTGAACTGACCCTAAGGGTATGTTCACATGGCCTATTTTCGGCTGTTTTTCTGGGCTGTAAACGGCCGAAAAATTGGAAGCAGAACACCTCCAAAACATCTGCCGATTGATTTCAATGGGAAAAACGGCGTTCCGACGAGCCGTTTTTTTACGTGGCCGTTTTGAAAAACGGTCACGAAAAAGTAGTGCAGGTCACTTCTTGGGACGTTTTTAGAGCCGCTTTTCATACACTCTATTGAAAACAGCTCCAAAAACAGCCGTAAAAAACCGGCGCGAAAAACGCAAGTGGCTTAAAAAACGTCTGAAAATCAGGAGCCGTTTTCCCTTTAAAACAGCTCCGTATTTTCAGACGTTTTTTGAGATTGCGCGCGAACATACCCCAAGGCTGGATTCACACGAGCGCTGTGTTTTTGCGCTCGCAAAAACGTGGCGTTTTGCCTGCGCAAAAGGCACTTAACAGCTCCGTGTGGCAGCAGCATATGATGCGCAGGTGCGTGCTTTTCGCGCAGCCGCCATCATTATGACACTCCATTTGGATGTTTGTAAACAGAAAAGCACGTGGTGCTTTTCTGTTTTCATTCATCCTTTTGACAGCTGTTGCGCGAATCACGCTGTTCGCACGGAAGTGCTTCCGTGCGACATGCGTGGTTTTCACGCACCCATTGACTTCAATGGGTGCATGATGCGCGAAAAACGTTGTGACTTTTTTTCAGCGGACTCACGCTGAGTAAAAATCACGGACATGTATGCACGGCCCCATAGACTAATATAGGTCCGTGCGATGAGCGTGAAAATTACGCGCATTGCACGGACGTATTTCCCGTTCGTCTGAATAAGGCCTAACACTTACTGAAAGCTGCTGCAGTCTCTGTGTCTCTCTCCTCAGAAAAAGCAGTAAACTCAGAGGAAGTGAATCGTTAGGAAGGAGGGGGAAGGAGACTGATAAGTGGAGAAAGAGGTATTTTTCTCTAAGATATTACAAAGTTTTTTACATTTGCTTGCACTATTGATTTATGGAAATTGTGATAAGAAGTTAGTGAACATTTAACTTTAATTTTATCAAAACATCAAGAGAAATAATTAAACTGCAGATCTGAGACAACTCGTTAAATCCTTGGGAATCAATAAATTCACATATGGGTATTTGTCAGAACACAAGCTAAACATATCCATAATAAAATGTCAGTGGTGCTTACAATGTGTATGATGTGGAGAAACCTGTAATTTTCTCAATTAACATAGCTGCAGTTTTTAAAGATCTTCAATGGAGAGTTCCTCTTTAAACGGAGGCCTCTATTAGATCCACTAATTAAATGGCGCCCGTGGGTGAAGCCGCATCAACTGAACAGCCCTCCAAACTAAGGCCTCATGCACACGTCAGTATTCTGGAAGCCAAAACCAGTAGCGGAACATAAACAGAGAAAACTGTAATGGAAAGATTTGCGCCTCTTCCGTGTTTTGGACCCACTTCTGGTTTTGGCTTCCAAATACTGAAGCAACATACTGACCAGAATATGGACGGACGGGTGCATGAAGCCTTATGCTGGTGTTAACTGCAGTCACCTGAATTCTGAGGTGGTCATAAGGGCCTTGTGCACAGAGCTTCAACAGCTATGCACGGAGGCTGTAGGACTCCCTAGTACAGAGCTGCACAGAGTCCGTGTGCTGCCATCCAGGCTCTGCTAGGTGCCTTATTTACAGAGATATTCTCCCCTAGAACCAATGCTTGTAGAATACCTCAGTACATACCACTTTCGGGCTACAGTGAAGCCCCATACCCCGATAATGGAAGCCCTAAAACAAAACCATATTAAGGCCGTGTGCCGCAGCTGTTGGATATACGCTCAGTTTGGTGGAGCGTGCATGTTTTGTAAAAGGAAAGCTTTAGGATTAGTTGTAAGGCTATGAAGCCCTCTGCTACTCTCCAACCTTGCCCGGCACAACTTCAATGAATGACGCATTAAACAACTCGCTGACCATAACCCACTGAACATAGCTCATGAGGAGGTACTAAAAATACTCAAGCCGTGAAAAAAACCCAAAACTATTCAAAACAGGATTAGGGACATGTACAGCAGGCTACATAGCAGATGGGTGTGAAGAATTCCTTGGCTATGGGCTATGACACAATGAGGTATTGTCATGTGACATTAAATCCTGTAACACAACAGATCGCACCAAATACACATAGTCCAAGCTAAAAAATAATAATTCAGCTAAGCCTTATTTGGTTCATATCAGACCACTGCTTGTTCAATGCAAACATGTTGTTACTTAAAGGGGTTTTCCCATCAGAGACATTTATCACATATCCACGGGATATGTCATAAATGTCAGATAGATGCAGGTCCCACCTCTGGGACCAGCACTTATCTCTAGAACGGGGGCCCCCTAAACCCCGTTCTACCTATTTCTGCTCCCTCTGCCTCCCCGGCTACTTCCTGACTATATGGTCGGGAGTTACAAAACAGCATAGCTCGCTGAGCTACCCTGTTTTTTTAACTCCCATTATAGTGAATGGCAGTTACGGTAGCAGCGTCGCATGCGAGCTACGCTGTTTCCGTAATTACCAATTCGTTCGAGGGGACTTACGGAAACAACGTAGCTCAGCGAGTTACGCTGTTTCCTAATTCATGGTTGGAATTCACCTGGTTCTGCCGCAACCCATGAGCGGCAGAACGGGGTTTAGGGGGCCCCGTTCTAGAGATAGGTGCGGGTCCCAGAGGTGTGCTTATTTGTATTTTTCTTTACCGTGTACTTGGATTGGATCTCCTGAATTGCCACCTTGCCTGTTTTCTGGACCTCCTCTGGCTTGGCGCATACTGACCACTCTCCTGGTCCTGCTTTTGCCTCTCCAGACGTTCTTAGAAGCGTGTCCGCTGCCAATTGGTGACTACCCCAAAGACAGCGACCTGTGATTCTGACCAGGAAATCCATACCTCCTTGTGGGGGTTAAAGGCTATGTACACCTTTGAAGTCTATATATCAGTGTGTTTTGTGCAACTTTCTAAATACTTTTTATTAAAAATTATTTAAACTTTTTGAGATGCATCTGCTTTGTGTCCTATATACCAAGCCACTGTACCTAGTGCTGAGACCTGAATCCGTTAGGTCAGCAAAACTCACGGGTTCAGTGACAGCGGGTCCTGCGTGATCGAGTTGTTAACGATCACATCTAAGTTCATAACTTAGATGTGATCAATACCAGGTGGACCCGCTGTCACTGAACCTGTCAGTGCTGCTGACCTGACGGATTCAGGTCTCAGCGCACGATACAGCTGCTCTGTTTACAGAATACAAAACAGCTGTATCTCAAAATAAAAAAAGGATTTCCAAAGGTGTAGATAGCCTTTAAGGGTGTAGAACAGAGAGATTCCTTTCACTTCACACCTCACTTTAGCCATTGCCAAACCAATGGTGGATTAAGGATCCGCTTTCAGGTAAGAGTCTTAACACATGTCCTAACCCATACCTCCCAACCGTCCCGGGGGTATGTCCCGCTGTCAACTGTATCTGCGTCCTCAGGAAACACTGCTTATTACATTAAAACAGCATTTTTGGACACACACAGTACTGCTTTGAAATATATCGTTTACATATAAAAAACATCAAAAATAATTACACACCTTGTGTGCACAGCAAGCGTAATCTCGCGAGATTACGCTGTAAATGACAGCCTAGCGTGATCTCGCTGTGCTGTGCTGTAAATGACACACAAACGTTAGTGAAGTGTCAGGATTATGAATAAACATTGCGTCCTGGTTGGCAGTGATGTCTATTAAATCTCAGGACACTTGAGTAACGTTAGTGTGTGTATGTGGCTGCACATAGTGATCTAGTAAGAACACTATGTGCCGTGTAAATGAATGGGGAGAAGTGTATGAGGCTGATTGGTCACTGATTGGTCAGCGTCATGCACTTCTCTCCACAACGCCCACTTGGTCAAAAAGTAAAACACGCCCAGTTGGTCATTAAGAAACTCATTAGCATAAAGCTAAAATAGGTCATAACTCCGTCATAAATTATCTTTTTTCTAAGTAAAAACCACTGCTGTTATCTACATTACAGTGCCAATCATATTATGTAGGAGATAGGGCACTTATAATGTGGTGAAAGAGCTTCTTTAACCGTACGATGAATGCAGTATGTAAAAGTCGTATGTATCCCACAATTGTATAAAATAAAACTACAGCTTGCCGCACAAAAATAAGCCCGCACGTAGCTCACACGATAAGCTAAAATAGTAGGTAATAAGTTAACATAATAAAGTTATGGCTCTCAGACTATGGTGACGGAAATTTTTTTTTAACAAAATGTTTCTCATTTTGTAAAAGTAGTAAAATATAAAAATAATTATAGAAATTTGGTATCTTCATAAATCGTATTGACCCACAGAATAAACTTAACATGTCATTTTTACTGCTGGATGTATGCCGTAAAAACGAAACCCGAAAAACTATTGCTGGTTTTTTTTTTCCATTTCACTTTACAAAATAATTTTTCCAAGTTTACCAGTACATTATAAGGTACATTGCATGGTACTATTAAAAACTACAACTTGTCCTGCAAAAAAAGTTATGGCTCTTGGAAGGTGAAAAGGGAAAAACAAAAATGAAAAAATAAAAAAAATGGCCTAGTCATTAAAGTGTTTATGTAATTTATTTTCTTCTTAGGGTGGGTGTTGAATTTACAGGTTTTATGGTGGTGTTCTACTTTGGAATACCTTGGAGTGAAGAAATAATTCACAAAAGGGGCACAGAGGGGAAACCAGAAACTGTAGACAAATGCCGACCTGATTCTTCACTATGGCCAGTGGTTTTCAACACTGTTATTTTGGCACTTATTGCAACCTGCACTTGTCTCCAAGATTCAAGGAGAAAGGCATGACCGAAACAACACAGTTACTGCCAACTTACACAGTCAGGCTTCCAAATGGCATTTGTAGGCTAGGCAACCAGCCTGGCAGCTAAACAATAAGGGCTCACCTCCCAGTAAGTATGGTAACCCCAAAGTTGGGGGTGGAATGTCTGAAAGAAAATAGTAATTCTTAGCATCAAAAACATCAGACTTCCCAAACCATTTGCGTATAAGTGACCAAATGACAAATATTCTGGAGATTCATCAAGCATAATCTGTCCTCGTATGAGGCAAGAACTTCAGTCACAAAGGCTGATGTGGAGAACACTCCTTACTTCTTTCTTATAGCCCCTACAGAATGGTCCTAAAATCTCTACAGGATAAATACCCCTTTATATGGCCTTCACTCTGTTCACAAAAAGACATCATCAATAGAGCTATATGTATTTTGGCACCAAAATCACTTAATGAAAATTAAATAGCTCTTTTGATGTAGGTTTGTTTACATCTGAAATGGGACTCATTTGGTCCCTACCTGAAACAATAAAGTATTATTTGATGGTAAGGTACTCTCACGGATGAGTTGACTTGCCCCAGTTGAAGAGATCCCAAACAAGTCCTACTAGGTCAATGCACTTTTTTTCCCGTATGATGTACTTGGACGCGAGCGTATAAGCAATTGTAGTGATCAAGGTCTACAGGAAATTTGCTCAGGAGCAGGGACATGCACTAACGTGAAGAACAACAAGTGGTTGCACTTCTGTAACTCCCACCCATGTGTGGTCATATCTCTATAATACGGTATTCAACCCGTCAAAACGACGGAACACTTGCACAACGGAGACAAACAAACCACTGGCACCGGATCCATCATCATTGAAATCAATAGTGATTGAAATGGAAACCTATGGTTGCAGTTTATGTCAGTCAGGGCTCCGTTCCGACGGAAAGCTCAGACAGAACGTCGGAAAGGAGCCCTGACGCAGATGTGAACGAAGCCTTATTTTAACCAATTGACAATGCTTTTTTTTGCCTTATGCAAAAACCCACAATAAGCACAACAAACTGTACTTTGCCGCATGTGCAACTCATTGAGCAAGATGTGCTGTGCAGCCCTACCTATAGCTGGGTGCTCATGTTGCATACGCACCACTGCCTCGGTGCATACAAAACCACGCTGACATTTAGATTATCGCAGTTTCGGGTGCATCTCGGCTGTGGTACGTCCACAACATGAGAACCAATTTTCCTGATAGAGTATGGACCAAGTGTTCGGCATTAAACATACAGCCCCTACATAGAGCCATAATATGGCGTTGTGACTGAAGCCTAAGAATTTATTCATAGGGCCGCATGTACCATCCATGGAAGTGTTTTAGGCTTGATGCGCATCAGAGAAAAGTAGGCAGACTGTTCTGAAACGTTTCCTTTGTGCAAGGTTTCCCAGCATAAATAAACGGCACTTACAAAGACCCTTAATACAGCTGATCGCTGCTGATAGGCGCCCCGTATGTCGGACACCTGCAGCAGCTTTATCAAGAGCCAGGAAATTACGGCGTTCTGACTGGGGTCTGTGACGGCCAGGGAGTGGACCAGTCCAGTCACCTGACCTCACGTCAGTGACATGAGGTCAGGGGACAGGTCCACTCACGTGCTGCTCCCTTCCAGCTCTGCCTCTATTCTGTGCTCTGCTGTTACACACAGCAAGCCGAGAAGCAGAGAGGAAGCTCCGCCCACAGCCCGTCCTGACCTGTGATGCTGTCAGCAAGGAGACATGGTGAGTGTCTGTGTGTGTAGTGTGTATACAGTGTGTGTCTCTGTCTTTGTATGTGTATATGTTACAGTGTGTGTGTGCGTGTGTGTGTCTCTGTATGTGTTTGTCTACTACATTATCTGTACTCAGAGAGTTATCACTGTGTTATCTGTGGTGTTACATAGGACTGCAGGCAACATCTACCACATTATCGGTAATCAGAGAGTTATCACTATGTTATCTGTGGTGTTACATAGGACTGCAGGTAACATCTACTACATTATCTGTGCTGTGTACATATGTGCCTGTGTGCGTATATATGGGTCTGTTTGTGAATGTGTCTTTGTGCTTGTATATATGTGCCTTTTATGTATTTGTATATGTTCCGGTCTGTGTATTTATCTGCGTGTGTGTGTGTGTGTGTGTGTGTATGTATATGTGTCTGTACGTGTATATATTCCAGATGTGTGTATGTATATTTGCCTGTATGTCTAAATATCTGTCTTTATGTATGTACAGTATATATGTTCCAGCGTGTCCATATATGTGGTTAATTTTTGGTTTGTGTAGGGGGCGGCAATAGAGAGTCCCGCACAGGGCGCCATGCAAGCTAAGGCCGGCCCTGGCTGTCACCAACCCTAGTCTGAAGGAACTCCGTCGCTGCCTGCGCCGAATGACCTCCTCGGCTCCTCCGGTAAGTCACACCAGGCAGAGCGGAGAGTGGCAGCGGTAGGCTACCGCTCACCGGTCTGTTCACAGTGTGGCGCTAAGTACAAGGGGGGGTGTGTGGCACTATTTACAAAGGAGGGGGGGAGGGAGTGTGGTGCTATTCACAAAGGGGCAGCGGGCTGTGTGTGGCACTATTTACAAAGCTTGTAAAATGTAGAAATGCTTTTATACTCGAGTTACATTAAAAAAATTGTGAAAAAAAAATTACACGTCATTGATTGGTAGAGAAAGCAAACATGGCGAGGGGGGAAGGAGATGTCGGGAAATAAGTTGGGGGGGGGGGGGCACCAATCTGAATCTTTGCCCCGGGTGCAGGAGAACTTAGCTACGCCTCTGCTACATCATTTCCTCTACTTCCGATTTTCAAGCCATACTGATAAACTACATACCCCATCATGCTTTTCTTTTCTCACGGCAGGCTATTTCTTGCCTCTGATAGGCTGTGCATGCGGCCATGACTAAAGAGGGACTGGCTTAGAAAAGGAGCAGACAGTGCCAGCCCCTCTAGGTCACCTGATTGATGATGCCACGACACCAGCAATAGGAGAAGGGAAGGCAGAAGTCACGTGGGGCTGTGTCGGCGCATCATCATGTAGGAGGAAACTACAGAGCTGTCTGCATCACGTAATTGGGCTTTCAGTAGTTTCTGCACAGAATTGAAAATTCAAGTATATTGGTAAGTCACTTGGATTCCTATTCAAGGAATATTAGTGGGCAGCTTTAGGTTTCCAGATAACCCCTTTAAAGGGGCATATCGTTCATGGTTATTACTGCATTACTTTCTTCCTTTTATTTTTTGATTGTTTTTATTGAAAGGAGTTTTTAGTTACAATGAAAAGACAAAAACACAGTTGAAGAAAAAAAGGCGCATACAGATGTCATGGAGGGGTGTCCCTTGCTAACAAAGACTGGCAACATGTAATACTACATTTCACCTGCAGCAGTCGCTGTAGTGAAAATGAGTAGTTGATTGCAACTTTCCCCCGACAGTCAGCTGTCTGAATGGGGTTTGTGATGGGACAGCCCCTTTAATGAAGTATTTTACCATTTAATGACCCAACTAACACAGACACACGCTGACAACTTCATTCTCATACCCTAAGATTTTGCAAGAGTGGTTGACATTATTGTAGTCACCAGATTGATATTTAAGAACAGGATAACCTAGGAAAGCAATAGATTGTAACGTAACTAGCAAGGAATTCACAAAGTGAAATTGCATAATAGCATAAAAGAACCTATAAACCATGATTGTTATGGGACCTTATCAGATATTCTGTGAAGATTGTTAAAATTATAAAAAATATTATACTCATCAGACCGGTTTGATCGGATAGGAATGTGATGTAACCTTTTTTTCATCTCTATGTTGATTATATTTTGCATGTATATATTAATAATTTATGCTATTAATACAGGGTAATAAACCAGGCAAACTATTGTAACTTTCACGTATTCAGATTGAGGAAGCAATAAACTATGACACTTTTCTCTACAGGTCTTAGTTACTCGGCAATGAATGACTGGGACATGCGTAAAGTGTTGAGCAGATCACATCTAGAACAAGAATATACATTAAAGTTTGAAATACTCTGCGAAATTTACAGTACGCAGTCCAAAAAGCCAAAACAATCATCATAACTTGGCATTTAGAACATAATAGATCAACTTACACTTCTTAACCCAGGAGGCAATTATGGCACAATTCTGATATATTATGGAAAAGTAGATATTAATATTATAAAGTATATATACACACACACACACACACACACACACACACACACACACACACACATAAAAAATAATAATAAAAATACATATAAA